>NC_056745.1:855514787-855712287 GCF_019279795.1 Protopterus annectens
GATGGTCTCCGATGCATCGTCGTTGCCACCAACCTTGAGGTGTGGGTGTCCTTTATGAGTATGGACGCCACCCCTCCTTTGTTGGTGTTGTCCGGATTTTGGGGCGGAACGCATGATATGAGGTGAAACCTGTTAGTGCTGGGGTGCTCTCAGGAGCCTTGAACCAGGTTTCTGTCACAGCACAGACATCGATGTTCTCCATATTGAGAAGGGCCTCGAGTGTGTGCATCTTGAGATTGAGACTTCTGGCATTGAGCAGCATTACCCTTAGTTTTTTCCTTTTTGGTGTTCTAGGGTGGTAGGTTTAGAATTTGAGCCTTGCCTAAAAAAGGCACTATGGGGTGGCAAGAGCCTTTGCCAATATCCGGAAGCCCAGGGGTGACAGGTGCAAGCCGTCCCTTGTGAAACAGCATGGCTTGTCCAGCATGTCATCCCAGGCAGACAGACATTGGATCCCCTTTGAATGACACCAGAATTTAAGCCAATTATTAAAGCTGATCATCTTATCACTGTATTGTGGCATCATTCTAGGTGAAGGTAGGATACTGCTCAAGGTCAGGGTCATACCTGCCTGGGCTACATAATCAGAGAGCTCCTCGATGTCCCTTTTCATGTAGTCCAAGGAAGTACATCTCAGGTCGTTGACACCAGCGTGGACAATGACTGAGTCGTACTTGTACCTGCTGTTGAGAGACCTGAGTGCTTGCATTATGTGGCGGATTCTAGTGCCTGACAGGCAGCTTACTGTGACCTTCTCCTTACTCAGTCTGGTGAGCGGGACATCAGTGTGTCTGACTATGGAATCACCAATGACAAGTGTGTCTGGCATTTTGTTTGGCCTTAAGGGCTGTGACTGTTTGACACTCTGACTGTGCGGTCTATGTGTTGCATGTGTTGGGTCGTGAGGTGGTAGTTGTTTGGGTGTCTGCTTTGGTGGCCTCTGCTGTTTTGGTAAATTTTTGATCAGAGCCTCCGAGTATGTCTTTGTGTGAGTATGTGTATGATTTGAAGTTGTGATGGTACCATGTGTGACTGGGTATGTATTGTGTGTGGTTACCTTCTCCTCCTGTCTGGTCTTGCCAGTCCTATGTTGAGAGAGCTCAGCCTCCAGTTTGGCCGTATAGTTACATCTCTCGAATGTATTTGTGTTTTGTGGGAGAAGGAGAGGATTGTCTGTGTACATGAGGCAATTGTAACATTGCCTCAATATTCCCAGGTTCACCAGTTGAGCTGGAGAGGACACTAGCAACTGATCCCTCGACATACTAGAAGTAGTAGATAAAGAGACTTTCAAAGGACTCCGGGGGAAGTGGGTTTTAGGCTGGTGGGGTACTATCTATAATATGAGTGCTTTATCAAGGTGCAAGTACTGTAGGAGTAAGTGCTAGGCTTTACAGATAGAGAATAGTCTACTTGGGAATCAAGTAGAGATGAACTTTTCAGTTATAGGATATGCTGGTTAGATCAGCAGTACAGTTTAGCGTGTTTTATAGCAGGGGGCTGAAGGGAGCTAGGAATTGGACCAAAACGACCAATGGACTACTAGTTTCTGGCTGAAACTTCACCAAATCGGACAAAAAGGCCGCTCAGTGCTTGTGGCAGCCAGGCAAGTGATTTATGACAGCCTGAATTAATGCACTAAATCTGTGTTCTGTGGCACCATATGTGTTCTGTGTAGGATGTCCATTGGATTATATATCTGATTGAATTCTGCAATACGAGTGTACTTCTGTGACATACCCTCACTTTCTTGGCAGTTGTCCCTTTCTGCAATGCCACCCATGATGGCCAATGTGCTTATTGACATTTATAGTGTTGCCAGTATGTGATACTGTTGTTCAGCATTTGCAGTATGACATGCCATTTGCTTGCCTGTCTCTTTGCTGCACACAAGTGTTGCTTTATTTGGATATCTTTCCCTTTGTGGATCCTATCATTGTCTACATTCCAGTTGTTAAAGTCATGATGTTTGATATGTCCCATTTATTTGGTCTTTCAGATTGCCAGAAGGATGAATGTCAACAACAGAGGTAAGAGGCATAGTAATGGTTGGTAGGGATCTTGTGGTGGGGGGGTATTGCAGAGGATAAATTGGCCAACTGGTTCCCTTGGGGGGGGGGGGTATTAGGGAGCTGCTTCACCATGTGCAGTGTTGTATTAGATTGGGTGACTGCTTCGAGACATGGAAGTTAATGACTCTCTGGTTGAGTGACGTGGATACACTTCCATATAAAAATTGGGTGTTTTCAGAAAGCTTTTCTACATTCACAGTGATCTCAGCATCCAGCAGATCATAGCTCACAGCATTTTGGATTTGCCCATGTGGCCTATGTCCACACATCTTTCCATCCCTTTTCTCAGGTTCTCCTAGTACTGGTCAACAAATGTTGCTATATAATTGCTGAATCTTCTTGTATGTGCCTTCATTCTGGCCAGGACTCTGCTGCCCTACAGATGCCATCCCTTGATTCAGGGGGGGCAGAATCAGCCACTCCCATGCCCATCCATCCTCCTTCCAAGGCTAACCAATCACTGCATACTTGATTGCCTTCTTCTCCTCCTTACATTGCAGAATGCAGAACTACAATTCAGGCATTATTTTTTTTTTTTATTCAAGCATTAATGATAAGATCAAATGGCTGGGCGGTAGATATCAACAGAAGGTTTAAGGCTGGACTAGACATGAATGTGGATATATGAATACATTAGAAACAGCTGTTTTCTGTGTTTTACAGGGTTTGCCCTTATTTTGTATTTTGTAAACAATTCAGATTATGCCACTTTTAAACCTTTTACTTATGCAGATTATTAAACTGCTGTGTAAACACACAGCATGCTCTGTGTGTTCTTTCTGAGGTTGTGTGTTGCTGTAGTTGCAGGTGACCATCATCGTCACATAAATAGGAAACATGTCGGTCTTGTGGGTCTTCCTCTGTGCATGCATACTGTCCATGTAAACATTCTGCAAGTCATTTTTGTGTACATGTACTTTTCACATTTTGCCTTATTGGGTGTCAGGGTCACTGTCGTCACATTATGCTCATCACTTCTAGATGGTGCATTTGCATCCATATTACATGTTACTAAGAGCTGTGCCATCCTTCCTCACTTCACATGTTACCTAGTTCCTGTGCACATATCCATATTCTGGCTACTTAGCCATATGTCAGTAAGCTCATTTAGTTTTGTCATTCCAGTGAATGGCTTAAGTCATCTTTACTTTTTCATCTCTGCCTTCTGCATCTAGCCCTGAATGGCATGCTATATATTCTCTTCAAAGTAAGTCAGGCCTTTTGCATGTGGTTCTTTTGCATTTCTAAATGCCATTTAGATGCTTCTGTACATGCCTCCTGGCTTTGACATATTGCTATGCATTCAGGACTATCATGTTCTGTTCACTGGCCTTTGTTGCATTCAGAGCAGGAGGACTACTGGTACTTAGCTGTTGTCCTGCACTGGGGACAAAGTGTGGCTTTGCACTCCATGTTGTGCACTGGGGACCTTGTGTAGCTTTCTACTCCATGTCGTGCACTGGGGATCTTGTGTAGCTTTGTACTCCATGTCACACACTGAGAACTTTGTGTAGCTTTGTACTCCATGTCGCACACTGGGGACCTTGTGTAGCTTTGTACTCCATGTGTGTGGTTGGTGCATAGTTTATTCTTTGCTTGCTCATGTGAGATTCTCTTAGGCTGTGTTGTGCATTGTCCCCTGTGTGCTACAGCCTTTGAAATACAGACATTTACATATGTGCATCACTACTCTCTGGTTCTTTAGAAAGAATTTGGTATGTTTGCTCTTTGAAGGGAAATTGTTCAAGCTTTTCGGAATGGATAGTGAAAACATAGCTAGTATCACTTTGAGTAAATTATTACAGAATATTGTTAGTGGAGAACATGTTTTCAGTGTTTAGGGATAATGCATCCCCTATATATATATATATATATATATATATATATATATATATATATATATATATATATATAAATATATATATATATATGTGTGTGTGTGTGTGTGAGTGTGTAAAACTTATGTAGATTTTATATTTTCAAGTCTGTCAAGCAGAAAACAGAAATGTATTTATTCATTTATATTTGTTAGTCAATTAAGAAGACAGATCCAAAGATTCCTTCGGCTACAACCCATGTTAAAGGCACAAAAACTTTGCAAACATAAATACATCAACAGCTTTGGTAAACACATCACATGCTGCAACCGAATAAAAGTTAAATAGTTAAGTACTAAATATAATGGCTGTACAAAGACACATACAAACAGGACAAAACTTTGGTAAGCATATCTGCTGATGGTAAAATGTACTTTAAAGAAAGAGACAGCTAAATATTTAAGTTACTCATAAATGTCAGCTATAGGACATGGGAAATATAATAATGGGAGGGGTAAGAATGATAGAATGCTTTGTTGTGCTAAAGCGGGGAAAAGGTAGGGATAGATGTCTTGTGGATAGGTAAAGGAGATATCCTAGCAAAATAAAAGGAACTGTTGCAGTGTTGAAGAGTTATGCAGTAGATGAAGTATACTAAACTACCAAATAATGGCCATGGTGGGTAAAAGTGTGTTAATGAAAAGTGTGGCGTAGTGGGGCTAATAAACGTTCTTGTATTCACTTTGGAAAGAACTCGCATGATTTGGCTAAGTTTGAGAAATGATGAAGTAAAGCAGATCTGAAAGCAGGAAATGGGGTACATATCTGATAGAAATGGGTAAGATATTTCACATTGCTTGCTTAGGCTAGTTTGATGAAATCATGTTTAGCTATAGTGAAGTAGGAAGGTATCTATAGTATAAAGAGCAAATCATTATTGTTTTGAGAGCTCAGCTTTAAGATGCAATGTATCTCTATTTGGATATATTGCTTCCATACCAAAATTTAGAATAACATCGCACTACATAGAAGATCAAACTTTACTTTATCTTCTACAGACATGATGAACGAGAAATAGAGTTTTATCATAAATACTTTTATAAAGAATTCCAGGTTGCATAAATTCATTTTTATCAGGCTGGCAGATTTTCTCTTGTTCCACAGAAAAGCACTATTTCATTCTAAATTTTGAGCTCTGCTTTTAATTTCCATTGTAGTACTTTCTAAATGTGAGCTAAATGAGGTAATTTTTGTAAGTAATTAGATGCATATTTATCAATTTTAGCTGCATTTTAACATAATCGTTTGTTTTCAAACTGCTAAGAAACAGAGATAACTGGATGTAATTTTTTTCTTTACCAGTAGATGGCAGTGCAGAATTATTCTTCAGTGTTACTTGAACCACGCACCTGCAAAAGTCGATCAGATGATGTGCTCCAGTTAAGCTTGCATTTCAGTGTGTAAGTAAGCAGATTCACTGCTGTGCACATCAGGATAACTCTCATGATACATAGGGATAACTTAATGGAAATCACAGTTTAGAAGTCCAATTTATCTTGCTGGGAACAGAACTGGGTACACAATATAAAACAATTAGTTTTGTTTTATACCACTTTTGTACAGTTCTGATGCTGAAAAACTATTTGCAGGCTACCACAACATATCCAGTATACCTGGATTGGTGAAATGCAAGTAAAACATTAATTTACATTTGCAGCAAGTTTATTTTTTTCTGAAAGTAACTTTACCAGACTTGATAATATGTAGGATTGTTTGACTCTTCAGATCAAGAATTTAAAAACTGAGCTACACTTCTCAAATTCAAATTTGCTTTGACTCTTGTTCAGATCTAGAGCTGCAAAAGCATTTACTGTTGTTCTGCCTTTGAAGCATATCCTTCACTTTCCTCCTACGAAACATTTCAAAGCGACGTTAGTCCGTTTAGGAAGAAACTGCTGACATTTTTTCCATAGTCTGTACAGGAAAATTAAGGTCTTGTATCACATGAAATCGTCTAGAAAAGATGCTGAAAATGTTCACAGACTTCTGGGTATAGAGCAACTGAATAATCCTGTGCTTTTCAAGGGGGTAAATATGTGAACTTAGTCTGATGAAGATTTGTGCTTTCAGATAGTATTAAAGCAGTCTTCACTGCAATATACAATATGCAAACATTTCCTGTTTATAACCGTTTGAAAATCTAATTTCTGTCCTCCAAGGATTAGCAAGATTGTTATTCTTTCTTACGCTTGAAAGTCAGAAGTAAATGACAGCTGTCCACCACCATTACTCTGCTCTCAGCAGGCAATTGTAGCACCTCAACACACAAATGCACTGCAGAATGTGTTATGGTAACCAGCTCAAGAGAGAGCAAAGTCCAGAATCGCTTCAGTTTCCACCCTGTTTGTATCATCGTTGAAGGTAGTCTTGCATCTGACCCTTTCTGTTTGAGATAATACATTTTTTATTTGTTTCATCTGAGATAAATCATTGGTCATGCTGATATTCTTTTCCATAAATTACATGTAATGAATTGTACACTGAAATGTTCTAAGGAACTCCAGCCTGTTCATTTCTGTAGGTATTCTGCAACAAAAAGTAATGTCTTCCATAAGCAGCAGCTATTCCGTATGTGACGTGTTTGTTAGGTACTACTTCTGATGAAAGATGAACTTATTATCTTTGACTGGCACCACAGCAGCAGCAAAAATTAAAGCTGCATTATCCACTTGTTTTTATATTAATTGTATCAGAGCAGATGTGACGGGATAGCAATAGTTTGACATACAACATGTCTTTACCTGCTCATTGTTGCATCTGTCAGTAGGTTTTATGAATCTGCATCTATTATTCTATAAAGAATATTGTGCATTTACACACACACACACACATATATATATATATATATATATATATGTATGTGTGTGTGTGTGTGTGTGTGTGTGTGCATTTTTTTGCAAATAAGGAAACATTAAAGAGGTCATTCTGCAGTGTGTAACATTCTTGTGTTCCAGTGCTTGAAGTCATCTCCAGATTATGAAACTGTGCTGGACATAATGCAGTGAACTGTTGGGATTATTCTAGTGTTATCTGTAAATGATTTCCCTAAATGTTATCAAATGTGATTTTATTTTTTTTCAAACGTGGTCTTAATTTATCAAACTGATACTCTGTCTTTTGTGTGTGTAGACTGCTTTGCAGATCTTACCACCAATGTGTAATGTCTGCTAATGAGAATGGAGAAGACAAGAGGAATGAACAATAATTTATATGCATCTTAACTAACTGCATGAGTTTTTTCATTTACAAACCATTGGTACCACTAATTTATGATAGAATAAGCCTAGAAATAGTTGATTGCTTGAAGTTCTGATGGAATAGTACCTGACCTTGACCTTGTAAATTCATTGGGGTGATGATGAATAATGCCTGTTTAGTTGAAGAAGAAGTGCTACAATGCTGCCTTAAAGGACATGTAAACTTTTAGATAACATGCTTTTGAGGGCAGTTTAGTTTTCATTTGGAAACAAATAAACTGTCGTTAAATTAAAATTATAAATATATTCATAATATCTATATTGTTAAACAAACAAAATGGAAAATGTTTTCCTCCTAACCATAGGTGTTCAAGACTGACAGTTCTGAACTGAACACAGAGACACAAACAAAGAGAAACTTGGATTACAACTGAATTTGAAGAAATACAAAACTGCTGCTATTCTGCAGGAGATTTGTTTGAGTACAGCAAGTGTTGTATGCGCTTTCTCCAGGGTTTGCAGTTTGCAGACAAATGATGGCTTCCAAATGCAGGTTCATGGCTTTTAAGATTTTAGCTCTCTTCTTTGTATTTACCTAATTTTTATAGTTATTGCAGTCTGTTCAGTAATACTGCACTGCTCTTATCTTCACTCCTCGGAGGCAGTTTTGTCATGGTCCCCTACACCCCAAAAGCAATCAGTGATGCAGATTTTAACATTGCGATACATTCATCAGTTCTTTCTTGTTGCTAGACCTGTAGCTATATTTATATTCTTCTGTATTTATTACTGTCTTTATTTGAAAAGCAAAACAGAAAATCATGTTTTGATAGTCAAAAAAGAGATATGCATATACCAAATTATGTCTTAAGTGACAGTGATGCAATAATATTTATAAATAATCTATTCATATTTATATATAATCTACTCATTTGTTGTCTTTATTAGAACTATTTCTACTTTATTTTATTTTTTGAGTATCAGAACTATTCCTTCTAGGCTGGCTAAATGCATCATATTGCAGATGTTGATTTCTAAATGAATACCTGGTACAGAAGGCTAATGTAACTGTGTTACAGCTGTCTCTTAAGACTCTGGGATGCTAATACAATGGTACAGTACTTCATTTTGCTTTCAGCACAATTCTTTCTGTAGATCACAAATTTTCATTTTTTGACATTAATAGAAATAAAAAAGCACGACTCAATTCTGCAAGTCACTGAAATAATTTTAACAGAAATATGAACACTACAATCTCTAGCATCAAGCCTACCTGTTCTTTGGCATTACAAAACCTGATTAATGCATGCATTCCTCTTTAGGAAGTATTTCACATATCAGAAGTGAAAAAATATTCCTTAGATGCTCTAGCTTTATCATACATAATCTTGTATTTATGTGACTGATTTATGAATGCAGTAGTGATTAATCCCTAATACAGTAATGTACTAGAGACAGTTTAAATATGCAGTGGTGACTAATTCACTTCTAAAGTATTTGACTTCTTTAATTTTACATGAAAATTATTCAGATACGTAACATGGCAGGTCTTTTTTCAGTGAAAGGAAATTTTGTACATTTTGTCATAACTGGTAAAACAAAGCAGAAGGCTGCCGACAAAGCTCTCTTGTGAGCCAATTTGCTGCAACCTTTGCCTGTCCCCAGTTTTTGAAAACTCTCAGCCCTAATCCATCTACAATTCCCTCATATCTCTGAGCTTTGTCATTGCAATGAGCACAGAGCCCTCAGTTCTGTACATGATGAACTGCATTTGCATAAATCTCAACAGACAAGGGAAAAGGGGAGATTTTTAAATGTCAAAGAACAAACTATATATTTCCCCTTTTATATTCAGTTTACTGTGGGACCATAAAAATATTTAGCAAGAGTTCAGTCACTTGTGTATTACATGCAATAACTATACCACTTCTGAATACATATGCAGAAGGACTCAGGTTTTCAATATAATTTAGCAAGTACAGTCTAACCTGTCAGAACACATTTTTCTTGGAAACATCAAATTCCTTCTTTCCACCTTCCCTCTTCTTTGTCCTCTGTGTCCATATTTTCCCTTTACACTTTTCACAAATCCATTCCAAGTTTGATGTCTTTGTGAATACTGCAGCATTTTCTACATTTATGTTCTTGTCACAAAGTCTGCAGCACTTAAGTGTACAGTAAAGATTTGTAAGAACTCTATCAACTTCGCTATCAGCAGGATGACCTCAAATACCTGGAAGATGAAGCATTCTAGTCTGGCTAAACTTGCAGTCTATGCTATATTGAGAAAATGTATGAATGTGTAAAGCTTGCCATATATCAGGAACACTTAGCATTGCACGAAGCATTTAGATTCTTGGAACCATGCCACACCGCTGAATAATTTATTTGTCACAAAATTGCAAACTAAATGTTGAAATCAAAAAGGAAAAGAAGAAAAAAAAAGTATTTAAAACATAAATGAAACATACTTGTACAGTTCAAATAGTAAATGACTCATAGCAAACATTCCAAAACTATTAACCCCAGAATATGAATGAGCAGGAGAATGTTCAGCATTTTGCTTCGGTCATTAAAAGACAAGTAAGTGGACCAAACTAAAAGTGCAAGTGGTATGTTTTTGGACATGCCTACATTTTATCAGTCTGTGAATAATGACTGAAACATCTATATTTACTTTAGTCAGATTAACTTTTTATCAAATCATTTTTTGTTTGAGCATAACCAGGCTTATTTGCAATATAATTCATATTAGATATGACTTTTAGAGTGATTTATTATAACATGGACAGTTCAGATGGCTATCCAGGTCCTAGAACTCTTGGGTGGCCCATGGCCCACCACGTAGTGTTCACAATGAAATAAACAACTTCAGTATAATCAGCTGTACTAAACTCAACTTAGTTAGCTTATTAGTAATAATTGCTAGAAAAAAATACATTTTTGTTTTAATTTGTAAAAAGAAAAAAAAATGGTCATATGACTCTGATAATACTTACTTTTACAGGGTTTACAATAAAGGCTTGCGTGTTAGTTGCTCACAACACACTTGTTGCAACTTGATCTAAATGGCAAATGCCCCAACTCAGATTAGCCCAAGTTTGCTTAATTACTTGACCCTCCTATTACCCAGCCCTATTAAATGATATAGCCTTATCAGAGTCCTAATTCTGACCTCAAATCTCTCACCAAATTCCTCATCCTATACTGAGTATTCACTCCCTATCCATACCCATGAAACTCTACTCCCCCTCCCCAAACCTAAAAACTCTGATTGTTCCCTAAGCCCCAAATCCCACTTTCTCTCCTTAAACCTAAAGTTCCTGATCACTCAGTCAGTATAAAACTCTACGCTACTCCCTAATCCTAAAGTCCTCGATTGTTCCATAACTAACCCAACTCTAAACTCTCACCTTTTTCCTTAATGCTAACATAATCTCTGCCACTCCCTAACCCTAAAACCTCTCTTCCACTCCACAAATCAAACCACCCCACCTGATTGCTACCTGAATCCCTGTGCTATTCATGCATCCCTTCCTACTCCCATCCCATAGCTACTGCAATTACCTATATCAAGGCCAAATAATGTGTTTGTGCATGTTATGGTGGCTCCACTATCTTTCAGCATGTCTGCTGCAACTTGCCCAAAATGCTACTTGAGTTTGAACAATAGCAACAACCTGTGTGAACTACAAGATGCTCATGTCCCAAACTTTGAGACAGTGGTCTTCAAGCACCTTGAACTCAGCCAGTTGTAACAGACCCACCTCTACACATTTATGATGCCTACAATTTATGCAGTCATGCCATGTCCTAGTGACTCTGTTCAGGTGGGTGCTTTATTTATTTACATGTTTATTTTTTAAGTTAAGAAATATTCCTTTACTTTAAAAATAAATAAACAATCAGACCATATGATCCTACCAAAAGCAGCTCCAGGTTTCATCTTGCTCCATTCCCATGAATATTTGGAATGGCAAATATCAGAAAGCCTAGGAATATTAAACAGTTAGGAAAAGGATACGGTCGATAGTTGCAGACTCTACTCTAAAAAACATCAGCAGACTGCTATAGTGCAAAGCAGGCTTTTTTAAATCCTGGCAGGCACCCACATATGGGCAGTCAGTGGACAGCTAATGCAGTGTCAGGATATAAGAGTATTGTGCTGTGGCTGACCAGCAACTATGTATATGTGCGAGATTAAGCTGAAATACATAATGGATACTTTGGCTGAGACTTTATTTTATCCCTTTTTCACTTCAGTTGGTCATCTAAGATGTCTTGAAAGGCAAAGTAGCTATAATTGCTAGCCTGGGTATGGGGGCTATCTGTGGGTCAAACATGATTGACTGCAGTTTTTTGTTCAGTTATTCTGATCTGGCTACACAGGACTAAGATGATTTGAGAGAAGCAGACAGGAAAGGAACACTGTGCTATGGGGGCTACTGTCTGTGTTGCTTAAAGTTGAAATAGATTATGCAGCGATTTATATTTAGCACAATCAGATTTAAGGTATGCACAAATAGCAAAGTGGTCATCACTGTTGGATGGGGGTTGGGGTGGTTGGCTTTATATAAAATCAACCTACCATCTTGTTGTTTCTTAGTTTAAACATTCTGGTTTGACAGGGTTAGTGTGCATCTCTGTGAGAAGTAAATCAAAATATTTACTTTCTGACTACTTTTCGTGTGAAACAAAAGAATGTCCCCTAATTTTGCCTTTTATTTTTGACCTGCTACTTATAAAATGTGTTATTCCCTGGTATATCATTGAGAATTACAGTCACTAAATAATACAGACATTTGAGTTTCAGACTTCATAATCATCAGTAAATGGATGCTAATGCAAAGACCATAGTTACAGAAACTTTCTAATAATATAATAATATTTAAAATTTAAAATTTGTCTGTCATTATTTGGCTTTATGCCTGATTCTTGTGCTAAGCGGTTGAGAAGTATTATTTGGCATGACAAGCAGATAGTTATATACAGCTATGTGGCTATAACTGTTTGGTGGAAGTGGGTCTGTTTGTGAATTAAAGCAGCTTACCCTGTTGCATGCTCATTATAAACAGTCTGGTTTTGCAAAGCTAGTGTACATTTGTGTGAAATACGTTGGAATACTTTTTTGACATTATTTTCCTCCACTGTCTGTCACCTATTTGTCTCCTCCTAATCAGGTTGTACAGTCATTTTTCATCACTTGGAAAAGGGTGATCCAAGATGGTCTATCATTTAGACTGCCATTAGGGGTGACTTTTCACTTAAATCCTACATTCCCTGTGAACACCTAGCTTGCAGAGCTGAAGGGGACATGAAAAGGGTTGTCTGAACTGGTCATTCCTCACTGATCGGATAGGTAAGTATACACATTTATCCAAATTTCACCAAACGGACTGGTTATGGGGATTTCAATTATCCCACCATCAACTGGGAAACCTACACTAGCCCTAACTCACTAGTGCAAAAGTTCCTTGACTTTGTTAATTCAAATGCCCTGGAACAAATTGTCCATACCCAGACAAGAGGAACAAACATTCAGGATCTGGTCCTTACCCACATGTCAAACAGATGCACTGCCTCAACTGTTGGAGCCTCATTAGTTAAAACTGACCACAAGCCAGTCACTGTCGAGCTGACATTAACACCAGAACTCACAAATAGTGAAATCAGACTAAAAAACTTCACCAAGGCAAATTATATGAATGCATTCCAAGCTCCACCCCACACTGGAAGTGATAACTATGCAAAGCTTACACTAAAGCCCTGTACAACCGCTTGCATAAGTGTATAGACTTGGCAGTACCAGAAAGAATCAAAGCCAGAGCCCTAGGTAAAAACAAGTTACCATGATGGACATCCAGCATCAACAAACTTTACAATAAATGCAAAAAGTTGCTGTTCAAGAAAAGAAAGGCAAAGCCCAAATAATGAAAAAGCACCCCCTCAGCCTCAATAAGCAAATAAGACAACTTGTCAAATCCTCCAAGGACTTCTTTGAGAGAAACTTAGCAAGTACAGCCAAGGATAACCACAATGCTTTTTACAGCTATGTACATAACCTAAAGGGTAGGACCTAAACACGTACAGAACTAGTGGCCAATGGTTTCACACACACTGACCCCACAGAGTTAGCAAACCTGCTAGCAGATAGGTTTGGTGAAAATTTCACTTGCTTATCACCTCCTAACTTACTACAAACCTCCTCCCAAACTTCCCCCCACCCTATATATCTGAAGAGCAGGTCCTCAAAGCCTTGTCCAAGGAAAAAAAACACAGTCTCTATGAGACCAGACAACATCCCAGGCTGTCTTCTAAACAGGCTAAAATATGATCTAGCATCACCATTAAGTACCCTATTCAATCACAGCCAAATCACTGGCTTTGTTTCTGTGTAATGGGGAACAGCAACAGTTATTCCTCTCCACAAAGGTGGCCTAGCAACAGACCTAGGGAATTATAGACCTATAAGCCTGACCAGCCTCATCTGTAAGGCCATGGAACATATCATTATGGACCTCATAAATTAAGGCATAGGTGAGCACTATACCCTAGATTATACCCAATTCAGCTTTGTGAAGGGCAGATCCTGTCTGTTAAATCTGGTGGATTTCTTTAAAAATGTGACCAAGGCCATTGATGAGGGCAAAATCTGTGCACACAGCATACCTTGACCTGGCTAAGGCTTTTGATACAATCCCACATTCAGGCATTATCAATAAACTTAGCAAACTGAATGTAAACCCCTTCATTTTAAGATGGATTGTCAACTAGCTCACAAACCATACATGCACTATCAAAGTGGGTGGCTCCACTTTAGTCAGCAGACCTGTTACCAGCAGGGTCCCACAGGGGTCAATACTGGGTCCCCTACTGTTTTGTATATACTTCTCAGAAGTTCAGATAAAAAAAAAGGGTTTGTGCCTGACCTAGTTTGCAGACGACTGCAAACTAGGTGCAATCACTGAATTCCCAAATGATGTCAGTAAACTCCAGGAGGGTCTCACACAGACCAGCTAGTCATGGTCTCAAACTGAATGCAAAGAAATGCATCATCATTCCCTTCAGCACAAATGTTGTCTTCTCACACTCCCAAATCAACAACAATACCCTAAGTACCCATGAAGTGGTAAGGGACCTGGGAATCACAGGCTGAATGGGACCTTAACTTTGACCACCATGTGTCTACTGTAGTAAGGAAAGCTTTCTACATAGCACACGTAATTAATAAATGCATCACCTCAAGAGCAAAAGAAATTATAACCCCACGATACTTAGCACTTATCCGACCCATAATTGAGTACAACACTCCATTTGGCATGTACCGTACTAAGCACCTACAGCAATTAGAGAGACCTCAGAGGTTTCTAACAAAGAAGATCAAGGAGCTCTGGAATTTGCCTTACACAGCCCGACTAAAGTCTTTGTCACTACACTCCATATCATATACATTTCTTAGGGATGTCATTTGTCTGACTTGTCATGTCAGGATGGAATAGACAAACTTGGTTGGGCTATGTTCAAGCAGCTTTATTATGTACAAACACATTAGGAAATGAGGTAAGTAACTTTAACTTAGATAAACTTATAAATAGACTGACTATAAACTTATAAACAGACTATCTCTCTCATACATGTTCACTCTCTGGCTGCACTCCCAAAATGGCACTGACGCTAGCACGTGCTTGCTATTTATATGCACGCTCAGTCCTTGAAAATGCTTCTTAAAGGTACAACACATACATATTTTCCATCCTCCCTCTTTGAGAAATGAATCATACTTTACTGACGACATTGATTGGCATGCAATAAATGCAAAATAATTCTTTGACATGCAATTATACAAAACTAAATACATATAGACAATCATGTTCAGGTTGCTGTGTATTTCACACAATAGTTTTAGAGATGTGACCAAATCGTGTGACATAAACTTTAGAATCATGTTTAGCAAATGGAACTGTCTCTGCAGAATGTTCAACCTTAGGGAGATCAGGTACATTATCAGGAATGGAAATGGGAGTCAAGACACGTTCTGCAATAGGAACATTGTCTGGATTGCTCTGAGATTTATTTAGAGTCTGTATCACAGGAACAATGCTGCAATATCGGTTATGATACAGGAAAAAGATTTCTGAGATTTCTCCTGTACTCCACAACCTCAGATTTCACAAAACAGGATCTCGGCTCAGCACATATACCTGTTACTTGACCAATCCGGTCGAAACCTTTCACTGTTTGTATCCTCACTGTCTCTCCTTTTTTCAATGAATGAAGAAATCTGCTCATTTTATCATAACTAGACTTCTGAAAAGAACGTTTTAAGAGTAGTTTGGCTTTGATTGCTCTGTTGTTCTTAGCTTTAGGCCTCAACAAATTGGAACTGATAGGCAGTGTTGTTCTGGTTTGCCTGGATAGAAGTCTTTGAGCAGGTGAGCCAAGTAAGTCATCATGGGGTATGTTTCTGAGATTAAGTAATTTCAAAAAGATGTTGGTATTCTCACACTTTGACTTTTCTAGTAATTGCTTTGTACTCTGTACTGCATATTTAGCTAGACTATTTGACTGTGGGTATTCAGGACTGCTATTAACATGTACAAAGTCCCATTCTCTTGCAAATCTCTGGAACAATTGACTGGTAAATTGCTTACATTGTCAGATATAAGCTGCCATGGACTGGGAAATGATGTTTCAACTTAGTAATAACAGTAGTAGACGTTAGGTTAGGTAACAAATCAATCTCGAACCAGTTGAAATAAGAATCGACCAACACAAAGTAATGTTGATTGTTCCACTTGAGTATGTCACTGGCTACTATTGACCAAGGAAGTTCAAGAACTTGATTTGGCTGAAGTGGTTATTTTTGTAGATTTGGTCTAGTACTATTGCATACTGAACAAGATGAAAGTACTTTGTCAATGTCTTTTGCTAGAGAAGGCCAAAATACTAGTCCTCTCGCCCTTCTTTTAGTAGACTCGGAACCTAGGTGACCATAATGCAAAATCTGGATATATTCATGTTGTAAGGAAGCAGGAAAAATAACTTTAGGACCTTTGAAAATAATGTCATCCTCCATCAACATCTCATCTCTGTAAGGAAAATAGGTAGTGATTGAGCGTTTGCAAAAGAGGATCAGTTTTCATATGATCTTTCAGCTCATCAAGTCTTGTGGTCAAAAAATTACGCACTTCCATGACATTGATGTCAAAATTTTCTGCATCAAGCTGTTCCATTGTATTGCAGGGCAATTTGGATAAGGTATCAGCCAGATAAAGAAGTACAGCGGTAGCGTTGCTGCCTCACAGCAAGAGGTTCTCCCGTTCGATTCTCAGCTGGAGCGCCTTCTGTGTTGAGTCTGCATGTCCTACCCACGGTCGAGTGGCATTTGAAAGACATGCGTAGAATGGGTGTGCCTTTGTTGAAGGTTGGGCATTGAGCTGGCACCTCGGCACCCGTAAAAAATCTACTGCCAATCATTAGTGGACCGGAGTTCCGCTGTGGCGACCCCTAACTGGGAAAAGCTGAAAGAAGAACAAAACAACAACAATCAGCCAGATAAAGAAGATTGCCTTTTGTATAGACCATTTTGTAATTTGAGCATCATTCTTTGTAATCTTGCTGTAGTGGAATGCATAGAGTTCTTTAAGATAGTAACTAGAGGTTGATGATCAGTTTCAAAATGGATATCTCGACCATAAATATAATCATGAAACTTGGAAAATACAAACACAATTGCCAAAAGTTTCTTCTTGATCTGAGCATATTGCATTTCAGTTTGGGTTAGAATTCTAGATGCATAGGCTACTGGTCTATCCTCTTGAAGAAGAACTGTGCCAAGACCAAACTTTGAGGCGTCATTGGAAAGAGTAACTGGTCAGTTGACATCATAGTACCTTAGTGTAGGTGGGTTGGCAATTTTCTGCTTAAGATCTTCAAATGCTCTCTGGTGCTGCTCTAGCCATGACCAAACAACATTTTTGTGCATCAGCTCTCTTAAAGGTGCTGTCAGTTCACTGAAATCTGGTATGAGCTTGCCCAAATAGTTAACCATACCAAGAAAACGCTGTAGAGCTTGAACATTATCTGGACCGGGAGTCTCAAGAGTAGCTGCTTGCTTGGATGGGTCTGGTCATAACCCAGTACTAGTAAACAAATGACCTACATATGTGACTTCTGGTAGTCTGAATTTGCACTTCAGAGGATTGAGCTTTAAGTTCACTTCACATGCTCTGTCTAGACTTTTCTTGAAGTTTCTGTCCTGCTCTACTTCACCATTGCTTCCACCTAACAAATCATCTGCTACTATGGTACAGGGATAACCTGAAAAGATCTGTTCCATTGCATGCTGGAAGACTTTACTCGCAGAATTTATTCCAAATGGCATCCTGAGAAATCTTTATCTTCCATATGGAGTACTAAATGTAGTCAGTAGTGAAGATTTGCGATTATTACTTGCCAAAATGAACTCTTTGCATCCAAGACGGAAAATACAGTGGCATCCGGTATCAGAGCTGCAACTCCTTCGACTGTTCGCATGGAATGATGTGGTCTTTTTAATACCTTGTTCAAGTCTCCTGGGTCAATGCATATTCTGATCTTATCTGAGCCTTTTTTGTGAGTAATTCTTTACAGTGCAAGAAACACTCTGTAATGGTGGGACCTTGCGAGTGGACACACCCAGCATTTTGAGTAACTGGACAAATTACACCTTGTTGCACCATTTTATCCAATTGAGCTTTAACTTTGTTCTGCATCACTATTAGAACTTTTCTTGCCAGTCTGACCACTGGACTGAGCTCTGGGTCTAACGTCATTGAATATACAACTGGAATCGTGCCCAGCTTGTCATCAAAAACATCAGCATATTCTGAGAAAAACGTATCACTGAAACTGGAACTGGGACATGTGCTTATATGATGAACTTCTTTAGTAAAGAAAAGCAAATCCATTCTCAAACTGTCTCTGAGACCTAATAATGATTGCACTGGTCTTTGAAATATGTAAAACAACAACTTGTAACTGTTCCCGACCAAATAACAAGAAAGCACTACTGAGCCTTCAGTTTGAATTTCTTCACCTCCATATGCAACAAGTCTCGCACAACTAGCCACATCAAGTTGTTCACCAGCTCTTACTTTAGCAAATGTTTCTGCTGACATCACATTACACTTTGAACCAGTGCCTCCTTTGAGCTTGATGGCTTTACCATGGATCCAGACAGGAAAAAATACTTTGCCCTTTGCTAATAAATCTACTGCATTAACCTTTTCACCAATTACTGATACACCATCTACATAGAAAGCAGACTGTAACCCTACTTGATCAATTTGCTTTTTTGAGTGATTTTCATAACTGAGCGAGGTTTACTTTACTTGCAAATTTCCCTGGAAGCAGGTGTCTTGATTCAGCCTGACAAGTGGTGATGATTTTAGAAATCTGTTTTCCATGCCAGTAAACTGGCAAGCAGAAACTGAAAGAGAGAAAATTTTCGAAGTAACTGCACATTGCGAATAAACAGTACACAGCAATGGCAGCACGCCAGAGTGGACACACCCAGCACAAGAAACTTGGCACTTGCACACAATAAACTCTTTGGAATAATTTTTTGTGTTGTTTTGTTGTAATTTTTTGTTTTTTTTAAAAAAATTGTTCATTTGCAAGTTTTTTTAGTTTTTTAGCTTTTTCTGTCCCTTTTTTGCTCTTGTTTCTCTTACTCTGCCTTTGATGAACATATATGGGTTATGTCAAGAATCTAAGTGGCAATTCTAGGGAATGTAACAACCCCTCTCCAAGCACACTGTTCATCCTCAGCCTCCACAGGCCACATGCCCACAGAGTGGTGCACAGCAATGGATTATCTACACAACAAGGTGGAGTATGAACACAGAGCAGGAACTATTGCCTATAAGCCTGCCTAGCTAGCTTGGTCTGCAAGGGGCGCATCATCATGGGATCTCATTAACAGGGACATACATTGTCTCATTAACCTGGACCCTACCTAGTTCAGCATAAACCTGGTGGACTCTGCCTCCTAAACCCTGGTGGACTTCTTGGAGACAGTTACCAGGTGTAGAAAGAGACAGGTGGTCCACACCACCTACCACCTAGAACAAAGGCCAAGGCACATTTCTCCACATTAATGCAGTATGAACAACCAGCCCACACAAAAAAACATAAGAATGCCAATTCATGAGATGGAAGATGGGAGACAGAACTGAAAACTCAGAGAGGAGTGAGTTAGGTCTGACTCAAACCGTTACAAGTGGTGATTCCTGTGGCTCTCCAGTGGCCTCCCCCTTCAGTCAGCATTCTCAGAGGTACAGGCAGGCACAGGAGGTCTATAGGTGATGACCAAGTTCGTCTATGGCTGAACAGAGGTTGCTATACTGACTTCTTCTCGGGCTGACACAGACATCCTCCAAAAAGGGTCACCCTGACAGATACCACCAGCCAGTCAAAAAAATGCAAAAAAAAATAAAAAAAAAAACAGGAAAAACTTTAGAAAAAACAAAACCAACCAAACTGGTACAAACACAGTGGTGGCCCTAAATAAAGAAAAGATAAGGGAGGGATCTGGGGACCCAAGTAGATAATAATCTCTTTTGAAAATCACATTGCTAAAGTGGTTAGAAAAATCCTCTATGTGGCCCACTTAATCACAAAGGGTTTTGCATCCAGATCAAAAAGAGGTCATTGTGCCCTCTGCATCTCTCATCACCCCCATCATAGAGTACAATGCTGCATTTGGGATGTACCTTACAAGACACCTGCAACAGCTGGAAAGATGACAGAAGTACCTCACCAAGAGGATTACTGGCCTCAAACAGGTGCCCTATGCAGCTCGACTGAAAAAACTCCAGCTGTACTCGGTTGCATACCGCCTTCTCAAAGGTGATCTATGCCTGACATACAAGGCCATGTCCAACCCAGAATTGATGGACATGCTCCACCTAAAGAAAATTATATCCCCTCAAGCCACATGCTCTAGGGATCTAAACCTCACCACAACAATAAATAGGATGTGCTGGAGGGATAGATTCTTGTCTCAGAGACTTCCCATGCTCTGGAACAAGATTCCAATCTACATTAGGCAGAGCTCCTCACTAACACTCTTCAAGAGAAAACTTGACGAGTGAATGGGAAATAGAAAGTTTACCCCGGGAATCACTTCAATGGCTCTGCTGGACAGAGGCACAGGGAACTAATCTAAGGGGGCGGCAAAAGCCAATACAATTCTGGCTAGGCTTATAAATGCCTTCGGGCAGATAGCCTAGTACCTACCTATTAACCTATGAACCTATGTTCAAGCAGCTTTAGTATGTGCAAACACATCAGGAAATGAGGTAAATAACTTTAACTTAGATAAACTTGTAAATAGACTGACTACCTCTCTCATACATGTTCACTCTCTGGCTGCACTCTTAAAATGGCAATGAAGCTAGCACATGCTTGGTATTTATATGCATGTTCAGCCCTTGGAAATGCTTCTTAAAGGTACAATACACACACATATTCTACAGGAGAGACTTATGCCCAGCTTACAGAGCAATCCAAGACCCAAACCTAATGAACTTGTTGCATATCCGTAAATCAAACAGGACTAGGGCTAACTGTTTCAGGGACCTAAATATGGCCTGCGACTTAAATAGGACATGCTGGAGGGACAGCTTTATCTCCCAGCAACTGCCACATCTTTAGAACAGGGTACCAATTTATGGAAACAGAGTACCTCTATGACACTGTTCAAGAGCAACCTGGATAAGTGGATGAGGCACTGAAAGTTCTTTCCGGGGATAGCAGCCACAAGCCTTCTGGACATGGGCAGTCTTCACTAAATGAAATCTTGGGTATTAACTAGAATTTCTATGGTATTACATTGGGATGAATCAGCTAGGCTTAAAATGACCTCTGGGTCAATATCCTCATAATCTCCTATGATTCTATGATCCTATGATTTAAAGTGATCAGGAAAGTGAATCCAAAAGAACATGTGTGTTTATGTTTGGTCAATAAAAAGTATATGTGTGCGCGCGGGCGTGTGTGTGTGTGTGTGTGTGTGTGTGTGTGTGTGTGTGTGTGTGTGTCTGTATGCGTGTGTCTAAATGTATATTTGTGTGTGTGTGTGTGTGTGTGTGTGTGTGTGTGTCTGAATGTATATTTGTATGTGTGTGTGTGTGTGTGTGTGTGTGTGTGTGTGTGTCTGAATGCATATTTGTGTGTGTGTGTGTGTGTGTGTGTATGAGCGTGTCTGAATGTATATTTGTGTGTGTGTGTGTGTGTGTGTGTGTGTGTGTGTGTGTGTGTGTGTGTGTGTGTGTGTGCACATGTGAGTATGCGTATGGTGGTGGGGTATTGTTTGAAAACTGCCCAGGAACCATGGTACACATACTCTGCCACTGCTCTGAAGGGTTATATGGAAATGCACATTATTGGATAATTTAACACAATAGTGCAAGAGTTACTAAAGTGCAAGTAAATGGTTTTATACTTTTCTTTATTACACTGTGTGAGTTTTTTCTGAATGTGTATTTGTGTCAAGGTGACCATTTTGCTGCAGGACCTTAACCGGGACACTTAAGCTGCAGGCTATTTATAGGCCTACAGCCCTACACTAATCGCTGCATCTTACATGTGGAACATGCCTTGCAACACTATATTTACACGGGAGTTATGCAACTTGTATTTCTCATGTCAAATATCACTAATTATCTCTAATAAGTTAATGGAACAGCAATTTTTTTAAGTTCCAAAGAATCCAAAGTTTTTTTTTGTTTTGTTTTGTTTTTTAATACCTCCTAATCTAATAAGCTATTAAGCTAAAGTCTGATTGCTACTATATAAATCCCTGGCTGAACCTCTCACGTGTCAACCAGGAACTCTTCTTACCTTCCTGTTCAACACCGGGTCTTATTAAAAAAAGGTAAGAAAAACCTTTCTATTTAGCAAAAAGTGAACTTCTTAAAAGACTTTCATTAAATGACTCCTTACAAAGAAAAGGATTTTACTGACACAATAACATATAATACAAACTCTGGCGGAGTTATGTTTTGTCATTCATGCCCAAATGCTAGTCTGTCAAAGAGGTTGCGTGCTGAGCAGTGGTTCTGTTATCTCCTGTGAGCATGTTTTAAACTTCTTGTCTTGAACATTTTTCCAGTAAGCAGTGAAACAAAATGTATGAACCAATAATGATGAAACTGCCCAATTCAGAACATTTCCATCATAAAAGTTTACTCACACTTCTCTGAATCAGTAAATATACACAATCGCTTCAAGGGTAAAAGGCATCTAAATAATTCCACGTTAAAGGGATCTCTAACTAATGAAGAGATTGCTGCTAGCAAACAACTTTGTATTTCATTGGTTCATCTACAAATAAAGTGTCTGTTGCCCTTGAAGAATAAATTGCCTATGTTACATTAAAAAAACAATAAGCTGGCAATATTGCAATAGAGTCTGAAAACTTGAGTGGGTTGCTAAAGCATATGTTTTTACAATAAAGGGTATAGCATCATATCTCTGTTCTAATTGCAGAATAACATACAAGACAACCGTTTAAAGAATGGAAAAGATTTTAAAGTCAACAAAATATAAATCTCACTGCACTATGCAATGCCAAAGTATGGGGTATGTGTATGTGTTTGGCTTTGTAGACTGGTGATGGCTGTTGCTGTTAGAAACCTCCACAGTTCAAGAGAATAACCTGAAGAAACAATGGTGCTGTGTTTGTTTCATAAGGAGGTGGGCATGAGATTTAGGGGAAGCATTATGAATCAGTACCTTTTCCAGTTTGTTAGCAACAACAACCTGTTAATCTCAGTTTTCTATTCTCTCTCTCGCTCTCAAATTAGCTGTTATGAATAAAAAAATGAAGATACTGCAATTTCTAAAAGGAAGTACACTGCAAAAGTGCACACAAAACATGAAAAGGAACTTCTCTTCTAATAAAAACATAATCAAACAGCTAAGAGCCTAAAAATAAACCACAATTTAACAAACCAATAAAAATAACACAGTTATTATTATGTAAGAATGGAGGTGTTTAGGTGAAATGGCAGTGGAGTTTTTAACTAGATTGTTTAATGAAATCTTGGAAAGTGAGAGGATGCCTGAGGAATGGAGAAAAAGTGTTTTGGTACCGATTTTTAAGAATAAGGGTGATGTGCAGAGCTGTAGTAACTACAGAGGGATTAAACTGATCAGTCACAGCATGAAGTTATGGGAAAGAGTAGTGGAAGCTAGGTTAAGAAGGGAGGTGATGATTAGTGATCAGCAGTATGGTTTCATGCCAGGAAAGAGCACTACAGATGCAATGTTTGCTCTGAGAGTGTTGATGAAGAAGTACAGAGAAGGTCAGAAGGAGTTGCATTGTGTCTTTGTGGATTTAGAGAAAGCATATGACAGGGTGCCTAGAGAAGAGTTGTGATATTGTATGAGGAAGTTGGGAGTGTCAGAGAAGTATGTAAGAGGGGTACAGGATATGTACGAGGGTAGTGTGACAGCAGTGAGGTCTGCGGTGGGAGTGATGGATGCATTTAAGGTGGAGGTGGGATTACATCAAGGATCAGCTCTGAGCCCTTTCTTATTTGCAATAGTGATGGACAGGTTGACAGACGAGATCAGATAGGAGTCCCCATGGACTATGATGTTTGCAGATGACATTGTGATCTATAGTGAGAGTAGGGAACAGGTGGAGGAGGCCCTGGGAAGGTGGAGATATGCTCTAGAGAGAAGAGGAATGAAGGTCAGCAGGACTAAGACAGAATATATGTGTGTGAATGATAGGGAGGATAGAGGAATGGTGAGGATGCAAGGAATAGAGGTGGCGAAGTTGGATGAGTTTAAATACTTGGGATCAACAGTTCAGAGTAATGGTGAGTGTGAAAGAGAGGTGAAGAAGAGAGTACAGGCAGGATGGAGTGGTTGGAGAAGAGTGTCAGGAGTGATTTGTGACAGACGAGTACCAGTAAGAGTAAAAGGGAAGGTTTACAAGAGGGTAGTGAGACCAGCTATGTTTTATGTGTTGGAGATAGTGGCATTGACAAATAGGCAGGAGTCAGAGCTTGACGTGGCAGAGTTGAAGATGTTAAGATTTGCACTGGGTGTGACAAGGATGGACAGGATTAGGTATAAGTATATTAGAGGGTCAGCCCAGGTTGGAAGGTTTGGAGACAAAGCCAGAGAGGCAAGATTATATTGGTTTGGACATGTGCTGAGGAGGGATGCTGAGTATATTGGGAAAAGGATGCTAAGGATAAAGCTACCAGGTAAGAGGAAAAGAGGAAGGCTTAAGATAAGTTTTATGGATGTGGTGAGAGACAACATGCAGGTGGTTGGTGTGACAGAGCAAGGTGCAGAGGACAGGAAGAAATGGAAGCAGTTGATCGGCTGTGGGGACCCCTAATGGAAGAAAGAAGAAGAAGAACAATAAACAACCTCCTGAGTAGATATTATGAAGACATAAGAGGCTTTCCCTGAATGTTAACTATTCCCCCAGAATACTAACGCACCTGCAAGCACATCAGCACTTATAAGCTGTCACCCCTTTATAACACTACTTGATGGCAAGCACATTAGTTTGAATATAATGTCAAACTACAGCAATACTAAGGATAAAGTGAACTTAGCGATAGGAAGATGGTGGAGGCTCCTCACTCTGCTTCTTTGAAGCTTTCAGGATCCAGCTCTAGGTCTCTTGTGACAAACTGCTATATATTATATATGGTTATCATTCATTTAGCTGTCAGTACAAATGAGTGTTACACAAATGAGTGACACAAAATGTGTGGCAGCTCAAATGGTTGACTGCACATTTGTGGGAATCACATTTGGTTGAATTCAATTTTTTTTTTATTTCAAATCATCCTTGACACTTTGTGCCAGTTGCAGTGGTGGGTCATCCTATTGGACTGCAGGACTGCAGCCCTCCCAGCTGAAAACCAAAAAAAAAAATCCCAAAACTCATGCGTGAGTGGAAACTCGAATCCGGACTGCTATTTAACCAGTTCGGATTTGGAATAAGGCAGCAGTCTCACAGATGCCCCAGAAGTCTAAGCGGTTACAGATGCATAGAGTGGAAGGGGATTGGACTGCAAGGGCTGCAGTCTGTGCCCACATGCATGTGTGCTCAGCATTCCAGAACAGAACAGATCCGGAACTAGCTGAATGAGGGATAAACGAAGGTGAGGCTTTTTACTGGTGGCTTATGCTTGAGAAATGGCTATGCCTTTATGGAGGAAATGACCAGGTACTGCTTTATGGAGGTGTGTGCGTGTAACGGCTATGCCTTTATGGAGGAAATGGCCAAGTACTGCTTTATGGAGATGTGTGTGTGTGTGTGTGTGTGTGTGTGTGTGTGTGTGTGTGTGTGTGTGTGTGTGTGTGTGTGTGTGTGTGTGTAAAAAATGCTCCACTGACTGGTAGTGGCTAGACTCAAACCCTGTACCTTGAGAGTAAGTAGCAAGAGCTTGAATTCCCTACCCATTTTGCTTCATATTGCTGTTCTGTTCCTCATAAAAGTTTGTGTTTTTTCTGGAAAATAATGACAGGCATTTGAATTTTAGACTTCATATTCTTCAGAAAGTACATGGTAACACAAAACCTTTTATTGTAGCAATTTTCTGCTTATAAGATCATTGTTGGCTTTGTCCAGGTTTTTTGTGCTAACAGGTTGAGAGCTACGGTGAGAACTGAATTCACTGAATATGTTTGGTTGGCTGTATTCCCCCATTATTGGCTTTGTCTAGGTGTTTTGTGTTAAGAAGTTGATAGCTATGGTGAGAACTGAATTTATTAAATGGTAGCCATTTAAATTTCACTCTAGGCATCTTTTCAAAAAGCTGCTGCAGGATCCTGGGTTCAAAACTTGGCAGTAAGATGCATGGTGGTAACACATTTTATCTTTGCTTCATATTGCTGTTCTGTTCCTCATACAATCTCTGGTTTTCTGGAAAAGAATGACAGGCATTTGAATTTCAGACTTCATATTCTTCAGAAAGTACATGGCAAAACAAAACCTTTTATTCTAGCAATTTTCTGTTTATAAGATCATTGTTGGCTTTGATAATCATTTAAGTTTCAGTCTAGCTGTCTTTCAAGCAACAGCTGATTTGGCATAGCGGTATGGTGCTCTGACTGTAGTGCACAGGGTCCTGGGTTCAAGTCATGGCGGTAACACAGCATTTTATTTTTGCTTCATATTGCTGTTCTGTTCCTCATAAAGTCTGTGGTTTTCTGGAAAATAATGATAGGCATTTGAATTTCAGAACTCATATTCTTCAGAAAGTACATGGTAACACAAAAATTTCATTGTAGCAATTTTCTGTTTATAAGATCATTGTTGGCTTTGTCCAGGTATTTTTGTGCTAACAGGTTGAGAGCTACGGTGAGAACTTACTTCACTGAATATGTTTGGGTAGCTGTATTCCCCCATTATTGGCTTTGTCTATGTGTTTTGTGCTAAGATGTTGAGAGCTATGGTGAGAACTGAATTAATTAAATGATAGCCATTTAAGTTTCATTCTAGCTGTCTTTTAAGAAACAGCTGATTTGGCATAGTGGTATGTTGCTCTGAGTGCAGTGCACAGGGTCCTGGGTCCAAGACTTGGCAGTGAAATGCATGGCGGTAATACAGAATTTTATTTTTGCTTCATATTGCTGTTCTGTTCCTCATAAAATCTGTGGTTTTCTGGAAAATAATGACAGGCATTTGAATTTCAGACTTCATATTATTCAGAAAGTACATGGTAACACAAAACCTTTTATTCTAGCAATTTTCTGTTTATAAGATCATTGTTGGCTTTGTCCAGGATTTTGTGCTAACAGGTTGAGAGCTACGGTGACAACTGAATTCACTGACTATGTTGGGGGGCTGTATTCCCCCATTATTGGCTTTATCTAGGTGTTTTGTGCTAAGAAGGTGAGAGCTATGGTGAGAACTGAATTCAGTAAATGATAGCCATTTAAGTTTCCGTCTAGCTATCTTTCAAGAAACAGCTGATTTGGCATAGTGATATGTTGCTCTGACTATAGTGTGCAGGGTCCTTGGCAGTGAAACACATGGAGGTAACACAGCATTTTATTCTAACAACTTTCCAAGGTTATACAAGCAATGTTTAAAATGTGCCCCTAGTTTTTGGGCTTTTGTCCTTGTCCCCCCCAAAATAAATTTTGGCTTTTTCCAGATTTCATGTGCTTTAAAGTTGAGAGATACAATTGAGTGTTGAATGGATTTTACAAGGAGCTGAGAGCGTGAAGAGAAGTTTAGTGCTGCTTATGCTGAGCATGCTTGCATTGTTAATAGCACAACAGGTAGTGTACTTGCCTTTGATGCAGAAGGCTGTGGGTTCTAGTCCCACAGTATATAGATGCACTGCTGATACTGTACTGTGTTGTACTTTTAAAGGGGGTGGATGCTGCATTCCTGAGAATGTAGTCTTTAGCGGAGATACCTAGTAACGATGAACCTATCAGTTTGCCAGTCATCTCCTATTGCAATATTACTAGTTTATCATTCTTTATGTAACATAGGACATTTATTCCTCAAGGGCAACAGGCACTTTGTTTGTAGATGAAACAATGAAATATAAAATTGTTTGCTAGCAGCAACCTCTTCACTAGTTACAGATCTCTTTAATGTGGAATTATTTAGATGACTTTTACTTATGCAGAGATTGTGTATATTTACTGATACTGGTGGATTGTAGAAGTTTGAGTAGACTTTTATGATGGAAATGTTCTAAACTGGGCAGTTTTGTCATTATTGGTGCATGCATTTTGTTTCATTGTTTACTGGAAAAAATGTTCCAAACAAATTTAAACGCCTTCTAACAATTGTACTGTATTATACAAGGAATATAATTTAATACAATCAGGAAGGTGTATCAAAGAACACATGTATGTTTCCTGTGCAAGGGGCCTATGATTTGAAAACAGCTCAAAGTTAATCTTTATCTGTCACTGGCCAGATGTATTTTCTTTGAATGTGGGTTTCAATGCTGTTTCAATGAATGTGAGTTTCAAGGGGAGGAAAGTTTTAATGCTAAGTCTGTTTTCAGTGTGAGATTGCATTGCTTTGTTTAGCAGATGTCTATTAGTGTTTGTGCTGTAAAATGTAAAATAAAACTTTTAAATGAAATTTAAATCATCATAGAAGTAAAGCAATATGCACATTACAGTGTTTATGGTAAATGGGGTGAAATAGCCAAGTAATGGGACATTGGCATAGCTGCAGGGGGAAGGCCCCATTCAACCATGATTTTGTGAGGGTGAAGGGTGGCAAACTCAGACAGCCCGGCTGAACTATACCTCTCAACTGTCCAAATTTTTGCAGAATGAATACATTTTTGTTTCTTATTTTTAGTTTGTTCCTCATAGCATCTGTGATTTTCTGACAAATCATTTAGGAAAGAAGTCATTAAATAAGACATTGAGTTTCAGACTCCATGCCCTTCAGAAAAATGTATGCAAGACATGTTATTCTGTCAACTGTCTAAGTTTATACAAGAGCAATTTTTATCACTGTTTGTATCTTCCCCCAATATATTTGGCCTTGTCCAAATTTATTGTGTTTAGAGGTACATGCATATAAATCACTTTATAGAATCAAGTATATCCAAACCTCTCAACTGTCCCTGATTTTGGCTCAAAATGTTGCTGTCCCCCTAATAATCCATCTGCAAAATGGAAAATTTGGAAGAAAACGTGGAGGGCTTACAGTTAATAAATAATTGTAATGATCAGAGTTATAGATTACTTTTAATTTCAGAAATAGATTTTCTTATTTTGTCAGCTGCTCAAGTTAACAGTACTAATATTAAAAATGTGTCCCTTCTTTGACAGGTTCCTAGCTGTATTGTGTGACTATTTTATATTTTTGCATCACGTTTTGGTCCATTTTTTCATAAAATTGTGGTTTTCTGGCAAATTAATGGCAAATCATTAAAGACTGAACTTAGAAAATAATGACAGACATTTGAGTTTCAGATTTCATACCCTTCAGAAAATTCATATTAATGCAAGACCTAATTATCTTTCTAGGTTTATAAGAGCAATATTTAAAATTTTTCTAATTTTTCCCACATCTATTTATGGCTTTGTCCAGATTTCTTGCCCTGAGGTTGAGAGGTATGACAAATGTGTCAGGGCCATCACCATCAGCCAGACACATTTCAAATTGTGATATACCTGTTGCACCCCACTCCCCCACGTAGTGACTATGGATGTGTCTAACAAGGCAAGGAGCAGTTATGCAGTGTTAAGTGTGCAGAGAATTCCCCATACAAGGTAGATACAAGTACTAAAGTGGGTTTTCATCTGTCCTTGATTTTGCAGAATGTTCTGGTTTTCAGTCATATTTTGACACTGTTGATTTATGCTTCTTCTTATTCAGAAAATGCATGTTGTTGCAGTGCCTGTTGCTCTGTGTTTAAGTAGCAATGTTTTAATGACCATCAGGTAAGCTTGTCTGAGACTGTAAAATGCAAGTACGCTTTAATAAGCATATTGTTAAAGAATTACCAACATTGAAAGGCTTTTTGTTGTTGCCATGCAGAAAATATTTACATAACTAGATAGAGTATAAGCCTTGGGTATTGAAATGCATATGACAGTATTTGTAATAAAGGACAGGATTACAGTATTTTCAGAAGCTCATTACATTTGTTGGACACTTGCAGTCTTCTTTGCAGGCTTTACCCGTAAACTAAACAGAATGCCATTCTATCACGTGTGATCCATAACCTGTGCAGTAATCCTTTAAGCAATTTATCTTGAGCTTGTTTCTTGTTTTCTGTTCATTTTTTACTTTGAGCATGTTTTCCCCATGAAACAAGTAGATAGTTGTTGTTAGTCAGCAGGTCTTTTTTGAATAAGAAACATTTTTACAAGTGGGGGTATCACAGAGATTGCTACTTTCAGCATGTTACTTGGTACTTTTATAAAGCTGAATATAAATTATAATTAGAACTGCAGTGCAAGGAGAAATGGTTTGAGTTGAGTGCTGCTTGTTTTTTTATACTTGATTTTGGCTGGCATTCCAGTAATGCATTTAAAAAGTAATTTATTTTTTCATGCCTCACAACCTTTTTGTTTCCATCAAGATATTACGTAAGCTGTCATATAGCCAATGCATTGAAATATTTTTTTTCTTCTATACTTCATTTTGTCTTGATTGGACTATCATAATGACAGTTTGGTACCTGGGGCAGCATATTTAATTAAAGTCCCAGTTTTTGCAGTTTTTAGCATAGCCCCACCCCTTTCTAGTTGACCACACCCATTCATGTTTCCTGCAGCCCCCCCTTTGATTTGACGCCACCAACCACCACTGGCCAGTTGGTCAGCACCTTTGATTATAGCTTTGACCTCCTCATTAAGACTACCCTTCTTCTAAACCACACTTACCTGATACTTTAACATTTTAAATTATTCTACTCTTTTCCCTTCTGAATCAATTTTCACCTTCTTCTGATTTTACCAATTTACTGCCAAAGCCAATGTCTTCTCTATATTTAGATTCATCCCATATTCCTTCAGTTTTGCATTCCATTCTCATTTATCACTTGCTGAAGTTTCTGTTTAGAGTCTGCATGCAGTGCCAGATTATCTGCATGTAGCAGTTTTGTTGATCTCTACTCTCCATCCTGTTTGTTAATGTCATCCATCACTAGTATGAACAGGAGTGAGCTCAGAGCTGAATCCAGATTTATACTCACTTCCACTGGGAGTACCTTTGTGAGTCTGATCACTTTTTGTACTTGCTATTGGATCCGTATATACATTATACTAATGTTTCTGTGACTTTGGGCAATTGCAGTGCTACCCAAATCAGATTCCTTATGAAATTGTCATAAGTTCATACGTTCATAAGTGACTACTAGGCTAACTGCCCTTCTGGGCCATTTTAAACCTAGCCAACTTCCATTTGGTGCTTGAATTAACCTATCTTATTTGGTGTTAGATTAGCCTTACCCATCCCAGGGTAGATAATTATATATTTTATTTAGTGATAATAACAGGAATCATGCAGATAATTTGAAGGGACCCAATTGTAAAGTAAAGCCTTTAGGAGTTGCCTTTGTCCATTATTAGTACAGGGGTGGCAGTCCTGGGATAAATTTTCAATTCCCAATCTATAGAGCCAAGTTGTACTTGAATATGGAGAGGGACAAACTTTGTTTTATGAGAATAGGGAGTCTGTTACACTGCAGCAGTATCCTCTGTGAGATAAATCTGTCCATTCAAACACTTTTGTTAGTATTGCTTAAGAGGTTTACATCCAAGGATCATGCATTTTTGATACCATTTGACTTTCTCGTGTGCAGTAGGTCCATCAATATTAGGTGAAAGGATGCCTTCTATGCCAGACACATGAAACCTCTTAACAGTTGGATATTGAGTATAATGGCAGACCTTTGAGGTGGTCCGTGTAGGGCATATTGTTTAGGCCTTGTATCCTTTTAGTAAGGTATCTCTGTGAGTGTTCCATTTGTTGCATGTATCTAGACTGATACGTGCCAAAGGGGGAATTATACTCAATGACTGGCCTAATGAGGGCTGAGTCAAAGGGAACAATGACATCTCCAGATCTAGTCACAATCCCTTTGTTTAGAACCTGTGTGATACAGAAGGACTTTCTTATTACAGCAGACACATGCTGGTCAAAAGTTAGTTTACTGTACAAATAATTCCCCAAATTCTGAACAACTGGGTCAACTCTCAGGGGCATATTTTCAATGTGATAGTCTTCATAGGGTAGACAATTTCACCAAGGATATAATAATGCGTTTTTGGCATTTAATTTCAATCTATGACTCAGGCACCAGTAATTTGTTTGGGAGAAACCATCCTGCAGGAATAGTTAAGTAATTTGGGAATTCAATAACTGCTGATAGTTTGCAGTCATCTGTAAACTGCTTCTAGCTTGCAGTCATCTGTAAACTGCTCCTAGCTTGCAGTCATCTGAAAACTTAGTCAACCAGAGACCTTTAGTATTGGAGTTTACTTGAAAAAATTCTATGTTTGTCTGGGTACATGCCTGCCTTATGGGCTCAGCATATATGACTGTGGGACCCCTTGTGCTATGTGAGGTGGTAGGCTTAACTTGCTGACTGTACTTTGTGCCATTGTTGCATTTTGGAGGTCTTTGAGGTTTAAGCAACTTTAGAACCTCAGCATATGACAGATTATGCACATTGTGATGGCCTTGGTAGGATGTGTTGTATTGTGTACTACTGATGATTTTGGTGCTTGAGTTTATTGTCTGTGAGATTTTTGCCTCCATGTACATAATATATGTACACCTCTCAAACACTATGTCATTTGAATAGTAGATCATTTTAGACAGCATAAGGAAATTCTTACACTGTCTCAAGATACCCATCTCAATCAGGCTGGCTATAGAAGTTTTGGGGAAGTGCTGGTCTATGGCTTCATCAGGAATGGCTCACAGGGAGGGGTCCAAATGGAAATATGATAAACTCAGCAGGCAAAGGAGAGTAGTATTGCTGGAACTGAATTCATCCTCAATTCTTGCTGAATACCTTCCCAACATGGACTGTTTTTTTTTCACAAAATCTCACCAAGATGACACTGAAATGATGTGCGTGTTTATATATATATATATATATATATATATATATATATATATATATATCATTCCACTCAACTGTACAAATTTTCATAGAATGTTCAGATTTTGTTTTCTGGCAAATCTTTGGCAAATTATTGAGATTTGAAGTCAGAAAATAATGATAGACATTTGAGTATCAGACTTTATACCCATCCGAAAATTAATGCTAATGCAAAATTTGTTATTCTATCAACCTTCTTATTTTGTAAGAGAAATATTTGAAGTGTCCCTATTTTTGGGTCTTTGTCCCCCCACCCACATTATTTATGTCTTTGTACATATTTCTTGCACTAGGGGGTTGATATATATGCAGAGAAATTGGTGCTTTGCACACACATGGATAACATGCAAATAAACAAAATGGACCCACCTCACTGTGTTATGTGCAAAGTATGGGAATAATGCAATTTGTGAGTTGCTGTCACCCCTCCAAGTGTACAGTGGAACAATACAAGCAGAACAATTATGTCTCACTTGCTTCTTGGTAACTGCAACAGTCACATCTGTCACATACAGAGCCACAGTGTATTGGACATAACAATAGTATGCTGCACTGCATGAATAGGAGTACACCCACACAAGTGAGCATGTGCTCACAAGTAAAGAGTAGCACTCCTGCCCATATGGAGCAATGTATGCATTAAGTGCAGCATATCATGTACATCTAATTGATTACCACATGTGTAATGTTGTATTGTGTGTCATACTACTGCAGGAACATAACATCCTATATGACATGGTATGTGCAGTGTACAGTAGGACATATATTTAGAAAAGCATGACAGCAATATGCTATGCCTGCACAACTGTGCCTGTACAATATATATTTGGATATGGCAAAGATCATGGTGTCAACAATACATAATTGGATCACACTGACAATACTTACAGTCCTGAGGTGTCATCCTGATGATGTTAAACATCATGAATGATTTCTCTTGTGATCAATGAGAAGGAGAAGGACATGTCCTGGAAGACGTTCTCCATCAGGTCCCTCATCTGTATCTGGAAGATTTCTGTCATCACTTCCCAGATCTGATCCTGAAAATCATCTCCCTGTTGTGGTGATGGATGTCTTCTACAGTGAGCAGCAGGAACAGAGGCACATGCAGGTCCTCATCTCTTGTCGTCATCATCATCATCATCATCATCATTAACCCCATCATGGTCATCGTCTGGGTATTCGGAGTCTGAGTCATCATCTCCTGCATCTGATAGGAGAGCTGCCACAGGTCCCATGCTTTGTCATAGTTAAACACAGTAAAAAAAAATACATACATAATACTTGTTCCCCAAAAGCTATGAGTACATAACATGCCATCTATAAACTGACATAATTCACATGTGGAAACTTTTCTGTAGGTCATATTTTAATACTGTATGACCTTATGCAACTGTAACACCATATGTGATGAAAAGTATAATTTCTGTCCAAAACAATGTACAAAATAGTGTCTAACGTACATGACAGTCATGTGCAATAGAGGTCTGTCATAAAACACAATCAGATGTGCACCTAAATAATGTTGAGGACAGTATATGGCATGCCATAACATGATCAAAATGTATGAGACAGCAAAAATGTGACATGTTTGCTCAAGATATATCACAATACAATATAGTTGTCTTTAAAATGTAATTGTCAGATTTTATGGCCAATGAGGTGCATTTATTCTTTGTATAATAACCAAACTTTGAGGATAGCATGTATAGAGTGCATCATTCCCAATGTCCAATTATCCATATGTATTTCTGATATGAATAGAAGGCCATATGTGTGCTACTAGGTCCATCATACTTTGCCATTATATTACTCCAGTGCATTACATGGCATGCAATACATAGTTTATCAGAGAAAATGCTGTTATTACATGTTTAATTATGAATATATCAGCTATCAGAATGCATGCAAACCACACATACACAGCCACCAGATGTACATATTATGGCAAAGATGCCATCACACCGCATACAGCACTGCAATGTTTCTCCATTCCAGACGACTTGCTGCACTGTAAGCTCACAATGACACTAATAGCATAATATTTGGAATGGGGCTTCTGCTGTAAACCATTTGACATATAGGCCTTCAAACAATGTCAGTCATACAATCTGCTAGAAAATCCGTACTTCCATGGGCCAGTATTTGTATGGGTGCCTCATACATTTATGTTGAGGTGTCAATACGCCAATTATGTTCAACAATGAATTAGGTTTATCTGCAATTAATGTGTCATGTTGATATCCCTTGAATAACATCTGTTTATTATCAATAGATAATAAGAAAAACAAGCAGATGAGCAAAGCAACATGCCCAATGACTGACATCACAACATTATAGAATTGGTGGAAAATCATAACCACAATGACAGCATGTGACATCTATAACTTTAGAATATCACAGCTACAACCTCTGTTTGTATTATTTTATCTATGCACCTGCACAAGTCAAACACTGTAATGATAAAAGAATATAATATGTAACAAGCAGACATAACAGTTGTCCACAGCAATTATAAAAAATGGCTTGCAATTTCATGCAAAACTAACCATTTCAGGGAAGTTATATAAAAGTGCAAGACATGAACTCAAGGACATAATAGAAATTGTTTACTAGCAGTATTTAGAATTTTAAGACAGCAGACATTCATTTAATAACATAATATGCAGACAAGATAAAACACCGCAATCAAAGAACACAACAACCTTCAATTCAAACAACACAATAAATCCAAATAAAAGCACTATGACAGTTACACACATATGTCTGTCATTTAAATTGTGACTACAACAATCATAAAACGCAGTTGTCAAACATACCCTACTTATAACTCAAAGGACAACAATTTAAATTAAATATATAATGATATTCATGAAAAATCAATGACTATTGCACTTGCTTTGCAGATGCATTATGGGTAGTCTGGCATTAATATCAGCATGCCTTAAGCTGTAAGCAAAAATTATTTTTTAACTAGGTTATGAGCCTTTCTGGTGAAATAAGTGTTGACAGTTATAACAAATGCCCCCCTCTCTCTCTGCTGCTCCTCTAGCCTCTGCACATGATTGGAGCAGAGCTTGATTACAGGCCTGGTTTTCATTACCTACAAAAATGAAAAAAAAAGGATGTATTGCTGCCATGGAAGGATTGTGCCAGGTCAATATATACTGTTCACTGTGTACAAAAAGGCAATGAACATCACATGTCAAATAGCACATTTGGTTATTGCTATGTCACTGTCAATACTGTATGGGAAGTGCTGTATATATATAATATATATATATATATATATATATATACTTTCAATATTTTTTTTTATTTCCCTGTAAGGGAAACAACAACACATATGTTCTAACAGATATTGGAGATGCTCCTACGTTCCTCCTGCCTCCACTCCCTTCATCTTGCTTAGGCACCACCCCAAAAAGACCTGTGATTGGCTGGGCAGGTACAGGGGGCAGTACCACAATGCAAGAAAAACAGTACTTTGGGCTGTGTCATTGGTACCCACAGTTAGCTGACAGATATGTTTTCAAAATCCAAATCACTCGGTGTGGGTGCATTTGATGTGTGGAAAAAGAGACTGGGGCAGAAAAAACAAAAAGGCTTTTAAGTAAGTAGGGTTACTTACTAGTATGCTTGTTGTGCATACGTGGGGAAACTAATGAAGGGATTGTTGTGGGTAATGTCTCATTTTGTTTCATTTGAGTGTTTGTGTATACTTGGACAAAGTGCTAAAGGGGTTTTTGGAAGAAATGTTTAATTTTATTGTCATCTGAGTGCGTGTGCATACTTAGACAAACTGCTGAAGGGGTTGTTGGGGGAAACATTTCATTCTGGTGTTTGGTATACTTGGACAGACTACTCAATTGAAATGATATAACTGGTTAATATCAGTGTCTGGTTCCAAAAGATGAGACAAGAGAAATGTAAAAGGCTATATTTAATGAGATATCTGGTTAAGTGCTTTCATCTACTCTCCATAGACTTCATCAGAACACCATTTAAAAAACTTTCAAACTTTAAATAGCACCATTCATCCAGTCATGTGATACATTAAATTAATCTCATTAATATTCATTAGTTGGTCCTATCTAAATGCATTCTATGGTATATCATGTAAAAATATCATATAACATGACTTCACATTCATAAATGTTATTATATTCCATAATGAACACTCAATATACATTCTATTAATATGTTAAAAAGTTAAAATAATTAAAAAATATTAAAAATGTTTAAAATATGTGATGTTTGAATGCTCTTACAATGGGAAACTTGTAACAAATTAAATTATACTAGACCAATAACAAACACCTTTACACAACTTAAATTACTTCTGTAGTGCCCTATTTATACCATTAAAAGGGGTTTTGTAGAAATACAATTGTTTAATCCGGGGGGACTGACTGCATTTAATAATATTTGCCATTTCACTTCTCTTTCCCCCAGTATACCTTTCATATCTCCCCCTCTAGGGTTGGTCTTTACACATTCTAATATTGCAAACTTGAAGGTATTACAAGTCTCACTTTCTTTTATGTGTCTTTATTGGGCATTGTTGGTATCCTGTTTCCTAATACAATAAAAGTGGTCGTATATACAGTTTCTTAACCTCCTCTCCATTTTGCCTACATATCAGGATCGTGGGACGAGTGGTAAGCTTCAATGACAGGTGATCAGTTAGTTATGGAGAGGTCAGCAAAGTGGTAGGCAACAGACAGCAGAAGTAGCTTGTTTATAAAATGGCTTGATTGTTTTCAGTTGTTCTAATGAAGCTCACAGTTGTGTGAGTGAAAGCGCTTAACCCATGGAATATTAAATGAAAATTTTCTAACCATTTAAGTGGTTGGTGTGTTTTTACACAGTATTTGCATCATCGTTAGTGGTTTGGATATTATTTGTGGGCAGTGAGCGTTTCTGGAGTCCGTGGAGTCAGTGTTCTTCACTTCCAGTCTTTTTTGAATATAGTGAAATATAAATACATATATATATATATATATATATATATATATACATATATATATATATATATATATATACATATATATATATATATATATATATATATATATATATATATATATATATATATATATATATATATATATATATATATACATATATATATATATATATATATTTGTTTACAAAGTTTGAGAGGATTATACCTACTTTGAAGTAGCATGAGTTACTATATATAGATAGCAGGTAAGAGGTACATTGCGGTTTACCTTTACATTTGTGTAATGCACATGAATGAAATACAAAAGTCCGAAAGGACTTTTTCAAGTTTTCGGAAAGCCAAAAACAGAATGCATCGAATGTGCAATGAGCGAATGCACTGTAACGTTTGCTCATTGCAGCTTCGGCATTTTTGGTGCGAGATGCACTATAGTGGGGATTGGGAAGTGGACCCTTTTCCCACTGTAGTGCGACCTCGGAGTTAGAATAATAAAGTAGGGGGGTGTGGGGGGTACAGGGGGGTGCAGCCCTTCTGTGTTAAGCTTTGTCTTTGAATTGAAGTTCAAAAATCAGCGAATCTGGTTTTCGATTTGCTGATTTTCGAACTCCGGTGTAAATCGGAATGACGATTTTCGTCATTCCGGTTCGCACAAAGGGCTATTCAGTAGGTTGATTTTCAACCTTTCAAAGGTAAACCGAACATTGCCTGTCATGTCTGGGGAGTAGTGGGGGTTTGCTCAACTGCAACAATGTATTAAAACATAAAAGCAAGGTTTTAATTTACTGTTTAATTTTTGCAATCAAATTCTATTTTTGCAGTTGTAGAATAGCATTTTCCAAATAATTTGTGTTTTTGGTATTTCAATTTCAAATAATATTTTCAGTAAACAAAACAGAAGTGCATATTAACAGTATTTATAAATACTGTATTTGCTGCATGTTATAGTTCCCCAACAGAAGAGTGTAGGGAACATTAGAAGATGCAGTATTTACTTGTTCAGCATTTTACTTTTCTTTCATTCAGAAAGGTGAAGTAAGAGTTTCATTAGTCATAAGAATAGTGTAAAAGAATGTTGTCATTTATTGGCTTGGCATATATATCTATCCATATATATATATATATATATATATATATATATATATGTATATACAAACACACACACACACAAAATCCTACCACACCTACCCCAAATGATTCCCTTACTGCAACCTCCTGTGTTATACACATACAAACATGCACACACACAAACAAACAAGCAGACTCACACATGCACATATACAACCCTACCGCACCTACTCCCAACTAACTCAACTTAGTGCAACTTATCAGGCAGCTGCCTTACCGCAGGCATTTCCTTGGGAGAGCACATGGCAAATTAACATAGTTTGTTCCTCCAGAATGTATCTTTAGCATTTGTGGTTAGCCATAAAGACAGCCCACTGCAGTACTGTAGGGCTACGTCTGAACAGGAAATGGTTACCATGAGGTGCACATATGGCATATAGTTTGTGGTAACCTTTCTGAATTGGCCCACAGTACTTTGATTGAATGTTCAAATGCTAGGATTCAGGACAATAACCAAAATTGTGTGGGTGCACAAATGGATCTGCATTTGTAAACATTTTATGAGTTCATGTATCAACAGTCAAATTACCTTTACCAGCCTAACAAATTAGCCAGACATTGAACAGAATTAATAAAAAAGTATCAATGTAGTCAGTTTCAATCTTCACTATGATCACGGTATGTTAATATTTTTGTACTGAACATTGTTATGCTCCAGCAGAAAAGAAAAAAATAATGTTGTCTGCTTGTTGCCGGGCATGTGCTCTGTGATTATCACAGGCTCTGTCAACCTGTCACAAGAATTTATTTTAACCATTGATAAAAAAAACATATAGTAGTCATCCAAAAGATGAACTTTTTTAAAGACTTTGTCTTGACATCTAGTCACTGAGAACCGCTTATTTGTGAGCTTTGTATAGATAACTGCTGCAAACTGAAGTTTTCTGTACCTTTAGGTAATAAAGTAAACATTTCCAGTGAAAATATTATTCACAGAAGGGAGTAGGGGCAGACATGCACATCATGAAGATGCATGACAATCCACCCCACTGCTTTTGGCTTGATCACTGGTAATGTGGAATGAACTAATTGTTTTTGTGTGAAATGTGACCTCGACTGAAGACGGTGACTACTGAGGGTGCAGATTAGTCCAGAGGGAACCAAAACGAATACAGCATCTTGAAGTTTGGAGTATTGTTTCCACCTTACACTGCCCATTGAAGTCATGATGGGAATATTGCTATATTAGAAGTCATTGGATAAGTTCAGTGAAGATCTTAAATTGTTACTAACCTTGCATGATGATGTAGAAGGTGCTGGTTAGAAGGGACTTAGGACAACAACTGAGTGCACTGCTTGCAACAATACTATTTTGGACATTTTCAATAACATTAGAAATCAGTGCTATTTATTATGTATATAGAAAACTGCTGGGATTAAAATGTCCATCTTTGACTTTACAAGACATGCAGTTTATTTGATATGCAATACTTCTGCCAGTTTCCATTTGTGCTTTTATAAACACTTTGCTTGAAATTATAACTTCTAATTTCTGTTTGTCAATATAAATCATCCTTACTTGCAAATGTTCCACTTGCAAACCTATTATGGAATTTTATACTGCCATTCAAAGCTTTTTATTCTATGCAGTATGTAAATGTGTAGACAAGTTGCAAATTTGTTTCCAGCTCATTGCATCCATTTACTATAACTTTAATATAGGCTCTTTGGATATGTTTGTAAAATAGTATTCATTAAAAGATTAGGGGGTAATTCAATAATGCTTACACTGAGCTAATCTCCATGTAAGCATAGTGGCACGGCTCAAACACAGAGTTCAGAGGCTGTACAATCCAGGAAACATTGCTGGGGTGTGCACGAGCCTCCCAGCACTGTTCAACCATGGAGATGATTGCAGAATGTAAATCACCTCATTTGCTGATGAAAACCATGCAAATTAGGTGATTTACTGATCCAGGAAGCAGACAGGCATCCGTGTAGGAGCCATGTCTGCATTACAAATGTATGCAGGAATTGTCCATGTACAAGACTGCAAAATAAAAAATGGGGCTATGACAACCCAAAGTAAAACATGTATTAGTTGCATCATCCATTCCAATGGCCAAAACTATGGCCACTGGCATGTAAAACTGATGCAAAATATTACAAATAAAAAGTTAATTTTATGTATACATATCCTATGTTCAAGCAGAGTGCAGCAGCGCCCAAGCATAGGATCTGACAAAATATAAATTTAAAATATTAAACGAGGATTATTTAAGCTAAAAGTAAATTCCCCATTATACTGGCCAGCATGCAGACTCATACAATGGCAGGTAACAGTGGTTGCTAAGGACATAGGCTCTCATGTAGTGCTGTAAGTAGGGTATAGGTAATTAGGTGTATGCAAATTACCTAAGTTTACTGAATAGCAAAATAGGCCACCATGTCTGCAGGTACCTAAATGTGTAGGGGTTATAATGTGGTGGTGTAGGCAGAAGAGGCAGCTGACATGAAAAGGGTGTGTGTCATGCTTGGTGTAAGCACATTGGAGCTTACAAACACTTCAGTGTCCACGGACACTGAAAAGAGGATCTGTGAATGGAATGGAATGCAGGGGGTATGTGGCAGGAACTGTAACACACCCCCATGCATTGTGAAAATGCAGTACAGCACTTTACATTAAAATAGTGTCCTCAGACACACATCTCTGAACCTCTTAGAGCAAGAAGTCTGGACAAAAGCAGTACTAAATGTGGGGCAAAACGCCAGAAATAGGGACATTTTGAAATTTTGCTCTTACAAACTTAGAAAGTTGATAGAATGACAGGTTTTGCATTGCCATGGATTTTCATGAAGAGTATATGGCCTGCAACTGACATGCTAATATTTGATATAGCGATATATATATATATATATATATATATATATATATATATATATATATTTAAAATGGTTGTATTTTTTCCCACTGTATTTGAAGTTTAAGCATAGCTGAGTGTGTTTGTGTGCCGCAGTGCTTTGCTCAGCAGTGTTTAAACGTCATGAAAGAGTTAAATAGAAATGTATAGCTGCAATCTTCACTGGTGACAAAGCATAGTGGTTAGAGTTCTAGCTTTGCATGCAGTAGCTGTACAGTTCAAATACCAAGACACACCATTCAGCTGTTACATGGGAAAGCATTGTTAAATATATATATATTTTTTTATTTAATGATGAAGTAATTGATATTTGTTAACCAGGGTAGTGTAGCTCCAAATTTCCACTGTCAGTGGATATATGATGTGAACTCACCCATGTAAACACAAGTGTCCCATACAGTACAGTCACACCCCAAAGTAATGTAATGAAAGCACATAGGGGGACGTCATGTAATGTAAAACATATACACTTAATAATATGTCAGTAATGAATAATTAATGTCCAATTCATACATGTTTAAATGAAAACTGAACAATGCTTAGAAGTGCTGAGCTCTGCTTAGCCAGTTTGAGTATTGCTTAGAAGTTTAATTCTAAGCAGCATTAAGCCCAACTAAGCAGATTTGTGCACCACTAAACACTGCTCAGCATTTCTAAAACCAGCTAAGGAAGAGGGTGTGTCTGAGGCTGCTTGGCTATGCTTAGCTGGTGTCAGAAATGCCAAACATGTTCATGTTCAGGGGAGGGCCCTTTCTACTCAGCAATGTTCACACTAGCTGTGACAGTTTTAAAGGCTTAAAACTGGAGGAAATGGGAAAAAATAAAATAAAAAGAAGTAGCAGACAAAAGGCAATCCACTATAAATTACTAATAAGGCCTCTGCCACTCAAAGTGGCCCATTTAAACCCCTCAGTAATGTAGCTGGCAAGTGGAATGTATTACAGTTAGCCAATCACACAGGCAACATCTGCAGCACACCAGTATAAAGTATGCAAACACCCTTCAATATGATTTTCCCACATACTCAGTATCATTGAAGTACACACTTGGGAATTTTAACTGACAAAATGATAGAAGCTGCTGCTGCTTTGCTACATCTCTATGTGCTACAGACTGAGGGTGGTGATTATGATGCTGACAACTGGCCCAGACTGTGGAGGAGAAGAGTATTCAGAACCTGGGTAATATTTCAGGGGCTACATGAGCTGGAGAGAGTAGATCGCCACAGGGTGGACAGTGACATTCTTCAGCAACTCACCAAGCTCTGCCATCATCACCTCAGACCCACAGCCAACAGAGGGGAACCCATCCCAGTGGAAACAAAGGTATGTGTATCCTTAAGAATACTAGCTACAGGTACTTTCCAAAGACCAACTGAGGACATCATGGGGGTCTGACAGGCATCCACATCTAGGGTGCTCCACCAGTTCCTGTATGTCATGCTAAGACATGCCAGTGAGCACATTTATTTCCTCAGCACCCCTGAGGAGAGGACTAGTAATATGTGTCTCTTCCACTGTGTAGCAAACTACCCATAGGTACTGGGTGCCATCGACTGCATCCATGTCCACATCAAAGCAACACCCGGTGAAGAGAGTAGAGTCTACATCAACCGCAAGGGCTAGCACTCCTTCAGCTGCCAGGTCATGTGCAATGCCCAGGGCATTATCATCAATGTGTGTGCTGGCAGCCCTAGCAGTTATCACAACTCCCATATCTGGCATGCCACACAGCTGTACCAGGCTTTTGCCAGGGCGGATATCCCATATGGCCATCTCATGGGGGATGCTGGCTATGCACTGGAACCGTGGATGATGACACCCATCAGAAATGCACACACACACACAGAAAAAGCAAGCTAATACCAAACCATTCTCCAAACTGTCTATGTTTGGCAGAGCAATATTAAAACCCTGTCCCCATATGTGGGCCTGTGTCTGACTGTTACATATGGGCCTGTCCAGATGTCAGTATGTGACGGTTTGACAGCTATGGCCAACATGTAACCTTATAGTAACATTGCAACACAAACAGTCGGAGGACCACAACAGATGTTTGGGTGCAATGATGGACAACCTGCTAAACAGGTTCTGTTCTCCTGACTTCTGCATCTCATAAACTGACCACAACCTTCTAAGGGAGGGTATCAGTAGCTACACACCATCACCCTCCCCTCAGAGGATGCAGGAAAATATACTGAACAGTATGCCAGTGTAGTATACAAGTACCTGTGCAAATGCATACCCAACAGAACTAAAACCTGCTTCTCAAGGAAACACAAACCTATGTGGTGGACATCCTCTAGCAACAGGCTTTACAACAAAATGAAGCAACTGTTGTCCAAGGGTAAAAAGGCACAGATTTCCAATTGGAAAAACTCCCTCCTTAGCCTCAACAAGCAAAGGCTAACCACAAAGCCTTTATCAGTTACGTCAGAAACCTCCATGGCTAACACCAGGTTTGTTCTGAATGATTTCTTAATGGTGCCACTTACACTGATCCTGTCGACTTAGCCAACCTGCTAGCAGATAGGTTTAGTGCACACATAACCTCCCCTGTCCCCATCCAAAGGTACATTCCACATCCCCGATACTTGCCCTGCACCTCACATTTCTGTACAGCAAGTGTTAAAGTCCCTATCCAAGCCAAACAACACAGCTGCCATGGGACTTGATAATATCCCTGGCTGTATTCTGCAACATATTTGGCAAGAAGTAGTTTTGCCATTGAGCACCCTACTCAGCCATAGCGGAAGTACAGGCCTCATTTCAGCAGAGTGGAGAACTCCCATTGTCATCCCTTTGCACAACGATGGTGCCACTACTGACCCTGGAAACGATTGCCCTAGTAGCTTGACAAGTCTGATTTGTAAGGCCATGGAGAGTATTATTATGCACATCATAAACAAGGACATAGGCACTCTCCAAGCACTTGACCACACCCAGTTCAGATTCGTTAAGGGAAGATCTTGCCAGTTGGACCTGGTTGACTTCTTTGAGACTGTCAACAAGGCACTGGCTGAGGGAAAGTCAGTACACGCAGCTTACCTTGACTTGGCCAAAACCTTTGACATGATATCCCACTCGGGCATCATCGAAAAGCTAACAGAACTTGGTGTAAATCCCTATGTCATCATGTGGGTGCCCAATTGGCTCACTGATAGGACCCACAAGGTCAAAATAGGTGCCACTACCTCCGATATCAGACCTGTCACTATTGGTGTCCCACAGGGATCTGTCCTGGGATCCCTGTTGTTTCCTACCTACTTCTCTGAGGCACAGAAAAACACAAAAGGACTGTGGCTGATCAGGTCTGTGGATGACTGTAACTTGGGTGCTGTCACTGACTCCCCAAATGATGTTAACATAGTTTAAGAGGGTCTCACAGCAACAAATTACTGGTGCCAAAGTCATGGCCTTAAGTAAATGTAAAAAAATGTATTAGCATACCATTCATGAAAAATATGGCCCCTACTAATTACCACATTAGCGGCAAACACCTAAGCGCACAACCTGTGCTGAGAGACCTGGGTACACAAGTTGAAAACAATCTTATGTTTGACCATCATGTAGAGGCAGTGGTCAGAAAAGTATTTTACTTGGTTCACCTCATAAGTAAAGGGATTACATCCAGAAAAAAGGAGGTTCTTACCTCTCTGCACTCCACCCTCATTAGGCCAGTAATTGAGAACGACCTGTTTGGTATGTACCTCTCCAAACCCCTTCACCAACTGGAAAGGCCACAGAAATACCTCACAAAGATAATTCATAGCCTCCAACACCTGTCCTATGTGGACAGGCTCAAATTAGTATCACTCTACTCTGTATCATACAGATTGCTCAGAGATGACCTGTGTCTCACCTACAAGGCAATCTAAGACCCTGCTTTAGTACAGATGGTCCATATCCATACGTCTAACTCCTCACATAGTACCCCATCAAAAGTCTTAAATCTAATATGTGACATTAACAAACCCTCCAGGAGAGACAGGTTTGTCTCCCAGAGGTTGACCCATCTCTATAATACACTTCCCATACATGTCAAACAAAGTACATCACTGTCCCTCTTCAAGTGCAACCTTGATGAGTGGATGGGCAACCAAAAATCTGTCCCAGGGGTGCCACTTGTGTCCCTCATTGACAGGGCTGACAGCTGCTGATTGTGTTTTCTTTTCTGGGGATATACTCTGGGCTAGGCTTGTAAGGGACTCAGAGCCATTAGCCTAGTAATCTCCTATGATCCCATGAACTGGTACACTTAGAGGTGTGAAGTCCATATCCCTGTGTGCGATGTTATAACGTCTACCCCACTCACACCAGAAATACAAATATATAACCAGCAGCAACTGCGGACAAAGCCTGTGACTGCACTACAGAAGGACAAAGAGACACATATAAGGGGAAGGGGAACCACTGGCCAGACAAACAGAGAATGTGCACACCAGAACAAATTGTGCAGTAACACAGGTTCTCTGCAGTGTATGCAGTCAGTAAACATCACCCACAACTACAAAACACACACCCACATATGTGGGGGTCCTCAACAAATACAAACCCAAACAAAGGACACCTCAGAGCCAAAAACACACGAGAACTCCACAAACCTCCACACCACATACTATGCATAGTTCACACACCACTGTCAGGCAACCACTAAGACCCAACCATAAACCCAACATATTACTTATAGGGGACTCCATTGTGAGACACACAGACGTGCATTTTCACCAGGGTGCATAAGGAGACAGTAACTGTTACTTGTTTGTTAGGTTCCATCACCCGCCATATCACACATGCACTGAAGTCTTTACAAAACAGGTACTGTTATGAGTCTGTCCCAGTCCATGTTGATGTGAACGACTTCAGACGTACCTCCCTGGACAAACTTGATTGAGCATGCTGAACATGTGTCCAATGCAGGTATGTCCCTAGGCTTAAGCATCATTCTACTGTCACCCAGAATGATGCCTCAATACAAATAGAAAATGATTGACATTAACAAGTGGCTGACTGGCTGGTGTCATCCCAGGGAGATCCAGTGCCTGACAGCCTGGGAAGATATGATTGACGGACCATGCTGCTTTGCTAGAGATGGCCTGCATCTGTCACAGTTGGGCTTCAGGCTTCTGGCAAAGGCGCTTGCCTCCCAAATAGTGGCTGTTTTAGGGAAAGTCATGAGGTTGATACTACCAACATGAAACTCTCAACAAAACACAAATTAAAGGTCATGCTGCTAAATGCTAGGAGTCTAAATATGAAAATGCACTCATTGCAAGCATTCTTAACCCTGGAAGATGCTGACATTTATGCACTCACAGAAACTTGGGCCACAGCTGTGGAGAGAAATCCATCCTCACCTGGTCAGTCATCCTATCACACAGCCAGACCTCAAAATGTGGGCAGCAAAGGCAAAGGAGTTGGAGTATAAATATATATTAAACAGACACACACCTATAAACTGGTCAAACAATCTGACACACATGAGACACTCCAAGTGCAGTTAACCATTGACAAGACCCCTATTCAAATTATAGGTAGGTACAGACCAGCATATTTGACTCAGGATGCCCACCCTACCTATCTAGCCCTCTACAAATCTATTAAGATTCAACCCTTTACCCTGATCCTGGCTGACTTTATTTACCCAAACATAGATCGGAAAAAAACAATCATGCCAGAACAGAAATGCACAGAGATTCCACCATCTTATCAATGCTAAATCCTTAGTACAGCTACTTGATACACCCACAAGATATGATACATAGGTCGGACTTGGCAGTAAACAACATGATTAACCATTGCAGCACCCCTACTGTATCATCTTCTCTGGCAAGATCCCACAAAAAAAGGTCACATTCAATATCACCATCTCTCCTGACCCCCCCCCCTCTAGCCATGGTAAAATGAAAATGTCTCCCAAGCTGATCACAACCACCTGAGGGATGGTATAAACAGCTGCACAGCTTCCTCTTCCACTGGAGGAACATGCACCAATGTCCAAATGTACACCAAAGTACTATATCAGCATATATTTTATATATATATATATATATATATATATATATATATATATATATATATATATATACATGTATATATATATATATATATATGTATGGAATCAGGAATACCTGACAGGACAACATCATCCTCCACAAGGGGGAGTAAACCTGTCTGGAAACATCTGCAATAAAGGAACTATATAACAAAAGGATAACATTGCTGTCCAGGACCAAGAAGGAGCAGATGCACAATTGGAAGCAATCTCACTTTAGCCTGAGCAAACAAATAAGAGCACCAGTGAAATCCTCTAAAGGCAACTCCAAGTCCAAATTGCCCACATCTAAGACAGGCAATCATAAGGCCTTCTTCACATATATCTCCAGTCTCAAAGGAAGCTCCCAGATCTGTTCAGTACTGGGGGTCAAGGACACCACATACACAAATGCTGTAGATGTAGCCAATCTACTGGCTGACAGATTCATCAAAAACCTCACCTGTCTGCCCCCCCATCTGTAAATCAGGACATCCCCAGTACCTGGCCACTCACCCCTTATCACTAGGGAACAGGACATCACTGCCCTCTCAAAGCCAAAAAACAGCCTCCATGGGACCTGAATACATCCCAGGCTGCATCCTACATGAACTCAGGCATGAAATGGCAGCACCATTAGGCACACTAGTCAACCAAAGCCTGAGTACTGACTTTATCCCAGCCAAGTGGAGGACAGCCACTGTAATCACTTTACACAAAGGTGGAATGTTCACTGATCAAGGAAATTAAAGACCCATCAGCCTAACTATCCTGATCTGCAAGGTCATGCGATGGATTATCATGGACCTCATTAACAGGGACATTGGAAAACTCCAAATACTTGACCCCCACACAGTCTGCCTTTGTCAAGGGGAGGTATGTCTGTTATATCTGGTTGACTTTCCTGAGACAGCCACAAAAGGCATGGACGAGAGAAAGACGGTGCACACCACCCACCTTGACTTGGCCAAAGCCTTACACGCTATTTCCCACTTGGCCATAGTAGATAAACTCTGTCAACTAGGCATCAATACATATGTTACCAGATGGGTAGCAAACTGGCTCATTGATAGAACTCACCTAATCATAATAGGGGTAGCCAACTCAAGCAGTACACCTGTAACGAGCAGCATACCCCAGGGATCAGTCTTGGGGCCTCTGTTATATGGGATATACTTCCCTGAGGTGCAGGACAAAAACACTGGCCTATGGCTGACCAAGTTTGCAGATGACTGCAAGCTGGGAACAAGTCATCAATTCCCAAAGTTATGTGAATGTCCTCAAAGAGCGTCTCACCAAAACAAATGACTGCTGCCAGAGACATGGCCTCATGCTGAATGCCCGAAAATACATCATCATCCACTTTGGGGAGACTGACATCTCCACATATTATCACATTAACAACAATGTCCTACATACACAATAAGAAGTGAGGCATTTGGCCACCCAGGTTGATAGCAACCTGATTTCTGAGCACAATGTTGCTTCCATTGTATGGAAAGCTTTCTAGATGGGCCAACTCAAAAGTAAGGGTATCTCATCCAGAGAAAAAGAGGTCATAAGATCCATGTATCCTACCCTTATAAGGCCAATTATTGTGTGCGACACCCCCTTCATCATGTACCTCACAAAGCACATGCAGCAGCTGGAGAGACCATGGGGGTTCCTCACTGGGAGAATCCAGGCCCTCACACACCTACCCTACACAGATAGGCTAAAAGCACTATCCCTCCACTCACTTCCATACAGACTCCTCAGAGATGACCTCTGTCTGGCATACAAAGGAATCCAGACCCTGCCTTGATGGGACTGCTGCACATCTGGAAGTCAAGCCCCACTCAATCAACCTGTAGGCACAGCATCAACCTGGTCTGTGATATCAATAGGACTTGGTGTGACAGATATGTGTCCAATAAATACACTCCCTGTCCACATCAAGCCAAGTACCTCAATACCCCTTGTGAAGTGCACCCTGGATAATTGCATGAGAAACAGAAAATACAGTCCTGTGATTCCACCTGTGTCCCTGCTGGACAGGGGCTCTGGGTACTGACATGTCTTAACATGGGCTACAGTCTCATCTGCTAGGGTTATAAGGGCTTCAGGGCCAATAACCTAGTAACCTCATATGAATCTATGAACCTATAAACAAATGTCTGTCAGTGGTTCAGCACATTACTCTATACTGCTCTGCTACTGACATACTAGGAAATCACAGTGCTATGTAGAATATACCACACATATTATGGAAATCTCTGCTCAGTACAATGCACTCTGTACCCACACCTGGATATGACTTTTCAGTTAAGAAGTATACCACACAACCAGGAGATCCCCAGCCAGTATATCACTGAGGTGCTGAACTGCTTACACAGCTTCATCAGACAATCGGCTGTAGCCACACCTCTCAACTGGCTGGATTTGGTGAGAATGTTTATACTTTGGCTCATAATTTTGGTCTGTTCATCATAAATCTTGTATTTCTCTGGTAAATCACTGTGATGATCTGAGGATTTATGTCAGTAAGTAATGACATATATTTCAGTGTCAGACATCAAATATGTCAGAAAATGTCTGCTAAAATAAACCCTGTTACTCTAGCAACTTTCTAAGTTTATAAGAGCAATATTTAAAATATCTCCCTATGTTTGGCACATTGTCCCCCCCCCCCATTTTGGCAAGCTAGCCCCAGATTTCTTGCACTAACAGGTTGAGAGGTATGGCTGTAGGACACAGAACCCTGGACTGGAGTACAGCTATCTCTGGAATGGACTCCCACTCTTACTTTAAAACGCCATATTGGGCATGCTCCTACACTTATGCATATATGTATTTGCATACAGACAGCTATGTACACCTTAACTGTCTCTACCCACACCCATCACACAGGATTACCCTCAGCTATCTGTAGGTGGCCCATATGTGCTATATCTGCATCTGTTGAGTGTGATACACAGATATATATGGGGAACATATAAAAATATTTCAAGCATACATACACATAGACATGGGGAAGAGAGAGACAGACAGTGATAGAGAGAGAGAGAGAGAGAGAGAGAGAGAGGGAGACACAGACAGAGAGTGAGTCATAGACAGAGACACCCTGAAAGGCATAGAGTGATGTCCTGCTGCAGACAATTGCATACCAGTTGTAATCAGTGACATGTGCCAGCATGACGGTGAGCTCCATTGTGTAATAATAGTGAGGAGGGGCTGAAATCTCACATCACCCCCCTTTGTGTGTGTGTGTGTGTGTTTGTAGGTTAAAGTATTCTGAGTCCTTTCCCACCCACTGCATTTCCCATTGCCCTACACAAGACAAGATCTGCTGATGTCATTCACCTCAGAAGTACCTTTGGACACTCTTCACCCCTATAAGCTCTTTGCCAAGTATGATAACTGTGTAATACTATAGTACAAATAACTAGATAGGTAGGGGTTCTAATTTCAATATTGGCAACTGTGTGTGTGTGTGGATGAGAACTATATCTCATGTTTGTGCTTGTAGGTTAAAGTATTTTGAGGCCTTTCCCACCCAGTAGACTTCCCATTGCCCTACTTTACAAGATCTGCTGATGTCATTCACCTTAGAAGTACCTTTGGGCACTCTTTAACCCTGTAAGCTCTGTGGTGCATGCAATAACTGTGTAACACTATAATACAAATAACTAGATAGGTAGGGGTTCTAATCTCAATACTGGCAGCTGTGATACTGTGTGTGAGTGGGTGCAGACCATATCATGTGTGTGTGTGTGTGTGTGTGTGTGTGTGTGTGTGTGTGTGTGTATGTGTGTGTGTGTCTGTGTGTGTGTGTGTGTTGGTTATACCATTTTGAGTCCTGTTCCACCAGTACACATCCCATTGCTCTACTTTACACGGCCTGCTGATGCAATTCACCTTAGAAGTAGCTTTGGACACTTATCAGCCCTTTAAGCTTCATGGTGCATGTGATAAGTAGGCAGCACTATAATATGTACAAATAGATCGGAAGATGTTTGAATCTCAGTACAGCCAACTATACTACTGTGTGTGAAGCATATTTCCTGTGGCTGTTGTGCATGTTGGTTATACCATGTTAAGGCCTGTTGACCCCCTCCCCAGGGCATTACTTTAAAGAGCTGGTTGATGTCATCTGCCTTACAAGCACAGTCACACATTTTCTACCACAAAGGCACTGTGACACATGCAATAGTCATATCAGTCTGTATTGTACATAACTAGATAGGTAGGTCATCTAATAGGAAAAGTGTCAACTCTGTGTGCATGTTTCAATGCATGTCCCCATGCAGCAGTGTATCTGTGTTTCAGATGGCTCTACAATGTGAAGGGCCTGTGAACCCACCATTGTCAATCCTAACAGCCCCTGCAATTGTCACACACTTGAATAGTAGTGGCAGACACTGCAACACTATAGTAGCTCTGTGGTGTTTGTGTTATGTATATAGCACTATTTCTGTAAGACTATGCAGGTACAGATTCTGCTATCAGCAAGGGCAGGTCATGTGTGTGTGTGTGTGTGTGTGTGTGTGTGTGTGTGTGTGTGTGTGTGTGTGTGTGTGTGTGTGTGTGTGTGTGTGTGTATGTATTTGCATCCCCTTGCAGCAGTCTACTTATGGTATGGCTACCAGCATACCTCTCAACCCCTCACAGAAAGACATCTGGTTAAAGCAATATGGAAAACTGGGCCAAACACCAAACATTGAGCACAACCTTCACATATTGCTGAGACACGCATGGAAAGTAGATACCACAACAGGTCATGCATTTGAATGCACTTTCCAAAGGGTATGTGTTATTACATGGCAATATCTGTCATCAATCTGCAATGATAGCCTGTCATGATTTTCCTACAGTTTTCCAGAAAACCACAGTTTTATAACCGATGGAAAGAAAGTATGTGTCAAACATCAGGACAATCTGCAGACATATGCTGAAGTCACAGGTATGGCCATCATCTGTACCACCCTGCAGGTTGCATTCCATGTTTGGCAAGGTGGGATCTATGACAACAACTGAAACAGTAAAGAGGTCCCAAAAGTGTAGGACAACAAAAATGTCATACAGTTCTGTACTTATTGCATAGAGCAGTTATTGCACATCAGAAGCACCTTAATGTTATGACAAATAGTGCAAGCTAAGGTAATGTCACACATAGAATGTGTCATAGTAGCAAGCAAGAGGAAGTTTTGTGTGTTGCATTTGCCATGGGCATGGTATGTCCTGGCAACTGTCATGTTACTACAAGTCGTGTCCCACATTCCACATTTGATAATGTCACAAACACATTCTGTGACGCCTATGTGTGTGCAATATGTAGACATGTGAAGGCCCTGTGACTACCTGGTACCCCCAATAACCCACATGTGTATAGGCATGAATGCTAATTGGCACCACCCACATATGTAGGTACAGCCCAAGGCTGTGTGAACTGTAAGTATTTTGCAGTCTGTCATTGAGCTACAAACTGCTGTTAACACACTGCAATGGCCCATACAATGGGTATTGAATGCTGTCAAGGTCCTAGCCTCAGGCTGAATGCAGACAACAGTGTCAGCATGCCATACAGCAAGGACATGTCCCCAGTATTTCCCACATCAGCACCAACACCATAAACACACAGACTGCGATGACAGACCTGGGTACCCAGGATGGCAACATAGTTGCATTCAGGCAACAAGTATTGGCAGTCATCAGGAATTGCTTGTATGTGTTTCACCACATAGGTAAAGGGACAACATCCAGCCAAAAGATGGACATTATCTCTGAATAGTCCTCAGTCAGTACAACAATACATTAGCAGCATGGCCAGTCTGCTATGCACCTATGCAGACATCAGCAGAAGATGTAAAGGCTATGTTAACCACAAAGGTCAGCCATGGCCCTCAACACCTGTTCCATGCAGACAGCCTGTAATCAGTATTGGCCCACTGGTTACTGGTCAGGTTGTCCACAGGTGTCTGTGGCATGCCAAGATGGCAATGTTGTGCTCAGCCCTTCAACAGCTGCCCTGTGTACAAGAGTATGACTCCATGTGCATTACCAGCACGAGAGGTCCGACTTGCATATGAGATAGCAGACACACATGCTGGAGAGTCAGGTTTGGCTACTAGAGACTGCCCTGTGTCAGGAATACACTCGCCAAGCATGTCAAACACAGTACCATACATACCCTCATCAACTGCATCAAGGTTGAGTGGATGAGAAAGAAACACATCTGTCCCTGGGGTACAACCAGTGTGCAGCAATCGCAGGGGTAACAGTTGCTGATGGGTGATTCTGTTGGGGATAAAATAATGGCTAGGCTTGAGAGGGACCCAGGGCCTGTACTCTGATAACCTCCTCTGTATCTATGAACCTGTGGTCCTACAGAACACCCAGGTAACATACATGAAGGCTAGCTGGCTGTGTCAAGGGATATGTATGCAAGGTCACACTGTCTTCCCCCATTGCCCCTCACACACTGTTGCATGCATACACACCCGGTAAACATGTACATATACAGCCATATCTTGGAGATGAAAAGTTCACTGTGTTTCTACTCCGCCATACTCAGCTTTGATAATGTCAGCATCCCCACAGGCTGTACACACACAAACACCTGGAACACAAACATAATACGATATGTGAGACAACAGTCAGTCAGCAGTACTAAGAACAATAATGCATCCTGTCAGAAAGGTGCATACACTTTGATGTGTACCCATGACAATTGCCAGCAGACAGCACCTTACACAGCCTAACATTACTACATTGTACTATATCCACCCTGTGCATCAGACTCATATTGACATGTCCCTGCATTGATGGTATGGATAACAGGAATGTGGCACAGGTATCATCACATGCACAGTGTGTGGTGTGGGGTTGCCAGAGGTCTAGGCTGGGCCATACAGTTGACATCATGTGTGTGTCTAGAGGGGTGGTGTTCAACTGGGTCATGGAGAGGAGCTGTGTGTGCCTGGTGGTGAACAGCCCATGACAGTGACATGTGAGTGCGTGTATGCACACAGTCAAGCAATGTGGTTGCCCTACACAGGGGTATGTTGGACTGCTGTGGACCGTACATGGCAGGATGTAGAGTTCGCTGTCTCTGGCCACGACATGGGAACTGGTTCTGCAGGGAGTGTCACTTGCATCACCAGGCACAAGGCCAGATGCAGTACTACTCCCTGATAGTGACTGCTTTCTGCTGGATTTGTGACCCTGACGGGATCAGTCAGGACCACATGCCCATGGCCTGCTACATTGTGGTGTGGACAGTAGCCTCCCTTCAGTAGTGCTGGTGGTACTGCTGCTATGGGAGTGTGAATGTGCATGGCCACGTGGGCTCTCAGCTGATCATGTTGTAAACCTACGTACATGTGTCCAATGCCCTACTTCTATCACATGCTCAAACACAGACATTGCATGGCTGAGCACTGACAATGTCTCACCCCACTGCGTATCCATGACATCAGCAAAATGACGTACGGCATCACCAATGTCGTGGAGGTTGTCACGCATGACAGGAAGCATTGCATTCATGACCCTTAGCATCTGTCTGGTGTAGTGTTCAGAATGTGCCTGTACCTCCATGATGTACTGAAACATGCGTTGGGTGACATCTGCTGTGACACCCCTTACAGGGGCATGATGGGCATCAGTCCTCCTTTGAGCACCCCTGTCAATCTGCCTGTGTGGGACCTCACCAGATCTCTGGCCATGGTCAGTGTCTACACTCACAGATGCCATAGTCACCATACTAGCCTGTTGTTTGCCACCACCCCCCAACTGTTCAATATCTGTGGCTGCTGGGGAGTGGGTATGTGTGTGAATACTGACCATGTGTGGGGTCATTGCTGGTGGAAGTGGAATGTCAACCAGTGGTACAGATTCAGCCCCCAACAACCCCACCTCTGCCCCACTATGACCACCATCATCATCAGAGTCCAATAAGACATTGACATCAGGCTGTGAGGGAGAGATAACCCAACCCCCATCTTTACCTGTGAGAGAAGACAACATATGTAAATTACTACCTCCACTATAATATTTTCTGATACACACACACACACACACACACACACACACACACACACACACACACACACACACACACACACATACATGAGGTGGCACAAGACAGGCCCTCAACAACATGCAGTGCAGCTATATCTAGTTAATATTGCTACTACTATACACCTGTGAGATATGTGAGGAGTGGCAGTATGTGATGGACCTTCACCTAACACACATTGCACCTGTGTACACAATACTAATGCACCCCTGTCTAGCACAGTGGCAACAGCTATACAACAGTATGTGCCAATATGTTACAGCTTCTGTGAATAAGCTCCCGTGATGACCAATGTGATGCACAGCAGTTAACCCCACCACATGTGAACATGCACATATTGCAATATGGCTAAGCGTAATGGTGGTGTGTATGGAAAACTGTCTGCCTTCAACATGCATATGGTATTGGTGAGCCACAACAAGACAGATCCACATTCACTGGCTTCAGGTTGCTGTTCCCGAGCCACACTAGAGGGACCTATGTAGTTGTGGGGGAGAGGTATTGTCAGTACACACGTGGCATTGGTACAGGTTAATATGTGCAATCATGAACATCTACAGTACAAGCTGTAATACTACCCAAATTGCTGGCATTCACAATAGGTGTGCACTTGTGTGCATAACAAAACCCCACCTGCAAATGCAGTTTGACTTGACATATGTGCCCAGGTATGCAAAGGCTGCCACTATGAATATTACAATATTGACGTGATGCCCACTGGGGTCTTACCTGCACACTCCTCAGCTGTTGACTCTGTGCCACCCACCTCTATGACATATGTAGTGATGGTATCCTGGGAGGGTTTCCTGGGAGGTGGTGGCTGCACCAAGGTTTCCGAGGAACTCCTCAGTGGCTGTGAGTGGTGATGAGTATCAGGCCCTCCACCTGTGCTAGCACAGTCCCTGGCCATAGCTGCATCCCTTTGCCATGCATTGTGTACCAGGTCTGTGGCACGGTGTCGAACCTGTTTGTAGGTCCTGTCCCAGTGTCCAACATTGTTGACTGTCGCTACCAGTTCTGCCCACAGGGCAGTGTGTTCCTGCAGGATTTGCCGGCCCCTTCCCAACATTACTATGTGATGGAGTCTGAGGGCATCGATGATTGGCACTGTCTTGGTGTCGGAGAAGGGTGAGTTGCGTCTGCAGTACATCCCACCTGAAAGACATGAACAAGGGAACACATCACAGGACTGCATACATTTGCCACCATTATGACCAGACCCTGCACATCCAATTTTGCTAGCACTATCCACCACTAACACCCACATCACACCCCTGCCATCTATCAGTAGAGTAAGTGTGTGGGTATTGTCAACATACTGGCATTACAGCATGCATTACCCCCCTGATCCTGATGTTTCATGTCCCCCCCCAATGAGGACCATTAATGTGTATAGTCTTCCATTCATCATTCACATCACACAGCACATGCAGCAGCTGGGGACATCACAGAGGTTCCCCAACAGGGAATAACAGGCTATAAAACATCCAACCTATAGGCTATAAGGCCAACACTCTACGTGGTGCCCTACATACTCCTCAGGAGTGACCTCACTGTGACATGCAAGGCAATCATGGACTCCATGTTGATGGGGCTGCACGAATGTAAGTCATGCTCCGCTCTGTTAACACACACACACACACACACACACACACACACACACACACACACACACACACACACACACACACACGCACCCTCAACCTGGTGAATGACCTGGACTGGCCTTGTTGGCAGATCACATGTGTGTCACACACAATCACCCTGCAATGGAATGGGCATCCTGTCCAACTCAGGCAGGGTAGCTATCTAAACCTTTGCAGGTGTAACCTGGTCAGATGGATGGTTAACAGCACATACACCCTCGGGATACCACCTGTGTGTCTTTTTGATGGGGACATCAACTGCTGTCTGGCATACACATGGGCTAACATGTGGCCTAGCCATATGGCTGCTCAGGGCCATAGCCTAGTAACCTGAGATGGTACCAGGACTAGCAGAAATGGCCTGACTGCTGTGACAGACTGTGTTGTTATGTGTCGACACATATCACTGCCATCGACTGCTGGGTGTCCTCTATGGACAACTTTACAATACCATGTCATCCAGCCTACATCTGACAAATAGGTGAGCGCTACTACAGGTGCTTGTGGACATTCCAGGAACATTTGGGGTACACAATAACAGAGAGCAGTGCATATGTGGTGTAGGGTGACCTCCTCATAGGTGTCTGACATCTGCAGTGCCCAGATGTTTGCAGAATGGGTACATGTGCCTGATAGATGTAAACCTCCTGCCAGACAAATGTGTATTCCTGCACACCAGGTGGACAATATGTGATGGTTGTCCACAGAGTTTGGAGAATGTATCTGTGACATGCCAGACCCCTGGGGACACTGTAATGGTACATACATATCTGGTAGTGTAGCCATTCCCTTACATTGCATGTTCAGTATGTATGCACTGCTGCTGAGCCAGAACCAGAATCCCCCAACTATTAATACCTATAACATGCTGTCCTGCTGCAGGGGTTCACCAGGTATGCTAGCCATAGGTTTCAGGCAATCAGATACAGGTGTGGGGTACACACTGACCTAGCCAGAATATGTCAGGAATGGTCCGGGAGACCTGGGACTATCTGTGAAACAATCCTGTATGACATTGGCAGACTGAGACGGGCTCAAGGATGGTACATGATGTGATATGCCAGCTGTAACCACCAGTACATACTGTCAGTGTGACACCACTGCACTGGCCCAGTAATCAAGGAGCCTCAATCTTTACTACTACTACCATAGGGAGGGACATACATAATGGGAGGATGACAAATACACCCACAGTAAAGTACAATTACCCTTCAGAGCACATAGAGATCACAGTCAGTCTGGGACTGGTTTCTCCCTGTCTCTCCAGATCCCCAATAAGACTGCCCAATGGCACAGCTATATGGTTAACATCTCAGCAGAGCGCCCACACCAAAACATCCATCACACTCTCTGTCCAACCGGTGCTTTGTGTCCTTGCCCAAGTACCTGACACACATACTTTGAGATTTAATTTATGAATCACGCACACACACACACACACACACACACACACACACACACACACACACACACACACACACACACACACACACACACACACACACACACACACTCCTGGGAAAGGCTGGCACAGGTTTACTAGCTATGGCCCCTTTTGCCCACAATTAAAGGTAGTTCCAACTGCCACAATCCAGCTCTTTATCAGCTACTGTAAGGCCCTTACCAAAGGGTGATGAATCCTACTGTGTGATGTGCCTGTTAGTCAGATGGTAAGTGTGACCAAGACCAAGCCTATTGGAGAAGGCTATACAGTGTCACTGAATACACATGCAAGTACTTTAAGAACTTACTTAGTTTTATACAGACCAGACAGAATTACAAAGTTTACCTATATTTAATAATAACTAATAAAGGAGCAAGACAATACTCAATCAATATTTAAAAGGCTCAGTAGTAGTCACTGTAAGGGTAGATTTAATTGTAATTCTACCATGGTTGTTTATCTCGCTTCATGCCAGTCTTGTGCAAGTTTCTATACTGGCAAGACTGAGCAAAAATTAAGGGAAAGAGTATATGAGCATGTATATCATATTTGGAAGGCGAAAACGGAAAATGCATTGGCCAGACATGTGACCCAAAACCCAGGCCATTCTTTTATATTCAGAGTGATTGATCAAGTTGAATTTGACTTCAGGGGTGGCCCATTGAGTTTAAAACTAGAAGAAAAGGAATTGATGTGGTAGCTTAGTACTAGAGCATACGGGTCTATATTATATCATCGAACGCTTAAAAAAGCGAACGCTGATTGATCGACCTAATTTAAGTGAAAGCTTACAATCTCGAACTGTCAGATCAGCGATTTTTTTCCCAGAGAAAAAAATCGCTGATCCAAAACACATAGACACAACACAAGCACACCAAACAAACAAAAATCCACACACTTACACCTAAAATCTGATACCTAACCCTACACTAAACTATGCACACACCACTAACTACCCACTTACCTTAACCCAAACCCTAACCCTAAGGTCTGTCACTATCGCACACTCACCTCACCCGCTCCCTAACCCTAACTCACTTAAATCCGCCCTAACCCTCATGTCCACTCAATCGCATACACACCTAACCCGAGCCCTAACCCTAACTCACCTAAATCACCCTAACACTCAACATCCACACAATCGCACACTTACCTGAATCCAACCGGTAACTTTCCACCATAACACTGAAAATACCAAAGCAACAGAAACGGACAACCAAATTCTTTCCCTAGGAAAAAATTCGAGTTTCTGCTGCTTCGATATTTTGCAGTTTCGCGAAAATAAGTTCGATCAACCAGTGTTCGCTTTTTTAAGCGTTCGAGGATATAATATAGACCCGAACATACATGGTACCAGGGTTAAATGATGTATGTTTCTTGGCATCTGTATTAAAATTAAGGAGCTTGAAACGTTGATGGCATGCAGAATTAGTCAACTTCTAGCATATTTATTGTGCACGGTCAAGTTCCAACAAATGGTTATGAAATTTTTGTAATAATTTTATACCAACTAATTTAAAATTTGTTTAATTTGAAAGTAGAATTAACTGGGTTAAATGGCGATCTTTTATACACATTTGTTCCACCTATTTTTCTATTATAGGTAGTTTTAGCTGGCTTAAAATTTGAATGTGTTATTCAATAACGGTTAGGTATTGTGTTTTACAAGTGTATAAACATATATATATATATATATATATATATATATATATATATATATATATATATATATAAAAATGAGAATTGTATCATGTGATATGAAAGCATGTGGGGTGTTTTGAACATGTGACTACTACTGAGCCTTTTAAATATGGCTATTACTTGTTTTGTATTGTCTGATGAAGTTGAGTGTATGGAGGCTTGACGAAAGCGCTAACCGGAAGAACAAGAATTTAAAAAAAAGATAACCTGGTTGTCTGCCTAATTTTTTCTCTTCAGTGGTTTGTTTATTTTTTGCTTTTACAATACTCAATGAATACAATACAGAGTTCAGACTCACAGGGAATAATTTCAGACAACATTGCAAGGCAGTCTGAAATAATTATAGCAAACATCTATAGTAATAGGTTCATAGGTGCATAGGATAATACTAGACTATTAGGCTGGAGCATTTATATCATATTATCATACAATGTAAATAGCGAATGCTATTTCATCGTACCAATAATATTGAAACAACAAAATATCGAACAAACGGAACAGCAATTTTTTTCCCAGGGAAAAAATTTGCTGCTCCATAAAAAAAAAAAACTTAAACACAGATTTAAGTGGGCGGGGGGGCTGTGCCCCCCACACCCCCCCCTACTTAAATACCAACTCTGAGATCGCACCTTAGTGGAGAAAATGGCAAAGTTTCGAAGACAGCCCACCAAATTTTTTTCCCTTGGAAAAAATTTTATGTTCCATGACTTTGCTATTTTGCCATTTCGACAGTATCAGATTGACTAAATAGCATTTGCTATTTAGTCCATTCAATAGCATCATATAGACCCAGGCTGGAGGCTCTTATATTCCTAATCAAGACTTTTGCTCATGTTCCTTCAAAGTCAGCATCTGTTTCCCCTGTCCAGCAGGGACACAGGTAGGATCCCAGGGGTGTATGTTCTGTTTCCAAGCCAGTCGTCCAGGTTCCTCTTAAAGAGGCCTAGAGAGGTACTCTGCATGACATGGAGAGGGACTCTATTCCACAGATGGCTGAGTCTTTGTGACACAAATCTATCATGCAAACAAGTTCTATTCATGTCACAGACCAGGATAAGGCATTGCATGCAGGTTGAGTGACTTTAGTTTGTCTTATGGATATGCAACAACTCCATCAAGGCTGGGTTGGACATGGCCTTGTATGCCAGGCACAGGTCACCTCTGAGCAGTCTGTATGAGACTGAGTAGAGGGACAGGGTTTTTAGCATATCTGTATAGGATAGGTGTTTGAGACCCTGTTTTTTCCTGGTCAGGAACCTCTGTGGTCTCTCCAACTGCTGCATGTGCATGGCAAGATACTTGCCGAAGGGGGCATTGTACTCGATAATGGGTCTGACAAGGGAGGAGTACAGCGATGTTATGACCTCCTTGTCCCTGGATGACATACCTTGATTTATAAGGTGGGCCATGTAGACAGCCTTCTGTACAATGGAGGCAAAGTGGTGGTCAAAAATCAGGTTGCTATCAACATGGGCGCCCGTGTCTCTCACGACTGATTGGATGCTTAGCACATTATTATTAATGTCATAAGTAGTGGGGATGACAATTTACCCAAAGGGGATAATGATGCATTTCTTGGCATTCATTTTGAGGCCATGCTTCTGGCGCCAGTCATTAGTTTGGGTAAGGCCCTCTTGGAGGATGTTCACATCACTAGGGGAGTTTAAGACAGCACCCAGCTTGCAGTCATCTGCACACTTGATCATCTATGGACCACTGGTTGTGGCTTACACCTCAGACAAGTATATATCAATTGGTAGAGGCCCCAAGACTGAACCTTGGGGGTCTACTACTAGAGGTGGCTTCCCCTATTTTGACTGAGTAGGTTCTATCAGTGAGCCAGTTAGCTACCCATCTGGTAACATATGGGCTGATACCTAGCTGGGAGGGTTTATGTATTATGCCCAAGTGTGGAATAGTGTTAAAGGCTTTGAGTAGGTCAAGGTAGGCACTATGCATCATCTGCCCCTTGTCCATGGCTTTGGTGACTGTTTTGAAGAAGTCAACCACGTTTAACAGCCGTGATCTCCCTTTGACAAAACCAAACTGTATGGGGTGCAGCGTTTGGAGGTTGCCAATGTCCTTGTTTATAAGGTCGATGATAACGCATTCCATGGCCTTGCAGATCAGGCTAGTTAGGCTGATAGGCCTATAATTGCCTGGGTTAGTGGATGTTCCACCTTTGTGTAGAGGGATGACAGTGGCTGTTCTCCATGCAGCTGGGGTGAAACTGGTGCTCGGGCTGTGGTTGAATAGGGTGTCTAATGGAGCTGAGAGCTCATGCCTAAGTTCATGTAGGACACAGACAGGGATGTTATCGGGTCCCATGGACACTTTATTTTTTGCCTTTGAAAGGGCATTAAGAACCTGCTCCATGGTAATGAGGTGAGGGGGAAAGGTGCTGGGGATGTCATGGTGTACTGATAGGGCACAGAGGGGGCTGACATTTTCACTGAAGCTGTCTCCAAGCAGGTTGGATATATCTATGGTGTTTGTGTATGTGATGTTATTGACCACCAGTTTACAGTGGATTTGGGTGTTGCCTTTGAAATTGCAGACATATATGAAGAAGGCCTTGGGATTGTCCTTGGAGGATGTGGCCAATTTGGACTTGAATTTAGCCTTACAAGATTTCACCAGTGACCTTATTTGCTTGTTCAAACAAAGGAGAGATTGCTTCAAACTTGGCACCTGCTCTTTCTTGGCCCTGGACAGCAATTACCTCCTATGATAGACTTTGTTTATTGTTGCTGTCCACTAGACAGGTTTACTCTTCCTTGAAGAAGATGATTTGGTCCTGTCAGGTATTGCTGAGTCCATACAGCTATGTAGGTGCTCATATAGTTTCCTGGTGTAGACTTGGACATTAGTGCTAGTTCCACATGAAGAGACAGTGGCTGTGCATCTCCTTATACCTGCTCTGAGGAGATTATAGTTAGCTTCAGACATGTTTTTCCATGTGACCCTGACGGAGGGGGGGGGGGCAGGGGAGATGGAGACTTCAAAAGTGATAAGATCACTTTATGTTGCATCTGACCAAGGAGGATGACACTGTAGGAGTGTTACAGTGGCTACTCATGTTGGTTAGGACCAGGTACAAGATATTTTCACCTCTCATAGGGGTGTCAACCAGCTGATCCAATGCATTGCCATTGACCAAGTCATGGAATCTCTGGCCATTCATGTTTGGGCTAGAATAGGTTCTGCACTCTATGGCACTCTATGGTTGGGTAGTTAAGGGCACCCAGGATCAGGGTTGAGAGTTGAATCTTGATGGATTGAGGTAAGTCCAGATAGGTGGAGTGGGTGCCCTGAGTCATGGTTGGGAATCTGTAGCTAGCTATAATTTGAATATGTGTTTTTTCAACAATTAACTGCACTTGCAGTGTCTCCTGTGTGTCATACTGTTTGACCAGACTGGAAGTGTGTATGTCTTTGATAAATATTGGAACTCCACCTCCTTTGGCTTTGTAGCCCTCCATTTGGTGTCTGAAAGTATGGTAGGATGAGTAACCTGGTAAGGATGGGGTGCTATCTGCAGCTTTGAACCAGGTTCCAGTGACTGCATAAATGTCAGCATCCTCCAGGGCAAGGAAAGCTTGCAATGAGTGCAGTTTCATGCTAAAACTCCTAGCATTTAGCAGCATGACCTTTAATTTTGTTTATATGAATTATTCATGCTGGTAATATTGTGGTCATGACTTTGGCTAAAAAAAGCACTATGGGGGAGGCAGGAGCCTTTGCCAGAAGCCTAAAGCACAGGAGAGACAGATGAAGGCCTTCTGTGGCAAAGCATCATGGTCTGTCAATCATGTACTGGCTTTTGACTGAGTCAGCAAGGATCCTAGGTTCTTAATGTGATTGCATCTCTCACATATTGTGTTCTTAGGTGGTAGTAGTAGAGGGTTGTCTGTGTACATCAGGCAGTTGCTACACTGTCTCACATTGTCCATTCATGGTTATCAGAATCTGTGGAACAGAGGTCAGAGATAGTAGAGTGGTTACTATCTGAGGAGAGTACCTATAAGTGTGAGTATGGCTGGATAAAATCAATACAGTAGCTGTAGGCGAGGGCCTTACTCACACAGGAGTGCTGGTAAGGGAAAAATGCAACTGAGATACCTTGCAAAGGGTTAAAACAGCACAGCAGTGGTGTGCAGCAGGCAAACAAGTACAAACCCACACAGATGCTGGTTTTAAATACCACAAAAACAAAAGTAAAATACAGACACTGGAACTGACCAACCAACCCTTGTCCCTGAGCTCTTAGCTCGACACCCTATGCCAGACCAGTTCCAAACAGTTCACTTACTCCCATTAAGTGCAGGCAGGCCCTGGCCAACACAAGATGGCATAGCAGGAAACACAGGAATCAAACAAACAGATCTGAGTACAGCAAAACCTGTAACCAGACTACGCTAAAGATATTTCAACTCTGTTTAGGTCAACTTAACACAGGACAACAGATACACACTTAAATATAACAGTAGCAAACAAGAGCAAACTGATTTAAACCAATTAACCAATGAACCAATAAAAAAGCTCAAAACTGAACCCTGTTCCAGCGTTCTTCAATCAGACATGTTCTAACTGCACACTCCTGCCACTAGGGTGCATGGGATCCCTCTCCAAAAAGAAAAATGCCCTGGATTAGTGCTCAAGTTATACAAATAAAACCCAAATGCCCTGCAGGCCAACTCCTTCTCTCTTTCTCTGTAGGCAAAAAATGGAACTCTCTTCCTCACTCACTTAGGACGATACCTGACCCCGAATCCTTCAAGACCCAACTTTTCTCATTTCTATCTTCCAAACGTAAATGCTCCTGCTTTCACCCTACATAAATACATATAAATTTACCCATAGAGCCTACTAAACTCCTGCTCCACACTTCATTACATCTTTTCCTTTTCTATTTACCTAACACAAACATAATCCATCACCTTCAGATAATTCAATTTCTCTCTCTTGACTCCTAGCATGTATAAAACACAATTATCAAGTAATCACCGATGCCTATTTCGTGACAATTGATTCTTATTGCTCTGAATGTAAATAACTGCTACCTTTGTCTCATTGCATGTATAATGACAATTTATTCTCTTACTGTACCTGTTTTGTATGAATTCATATATGTATTTTATCTTTGCATTGGCATTTTTTGTAACCTGTAATTGTGTTTCTTATGGAACTTTTCTCTCCGGGCCTCCACTGAAAATGGGCACATTCTGGCCCAATGGACTTCCCTGGTAATCAAACTGAAATAAATCAATAAATAAATAAAGCTAGATTCAGCAGGTCTGAATCTAGTTTATGCTATGGCAAACAAGGTGCACCAATTTCAGAAAGAAAAAGTTCAAATAAGCAGGCACAATAAGCCTTTGACCAGCAATTCCCAGCTCAGAAGGACAGAATCTACCCTCTCCTCCCACAAGAGTATGGACCACAAACCTTCTTAATGTAAAATAACTGGTCAGAAGCCCAGGTGATTAAACCAAAAGGCTTAGAATATCAGTTACAATTTCATCAGGCTCCTAACAAGCAATAATAAATGCAGCAGAATAAGTGCAATTGAATACTTTTAAGAACAGGCAGCAAAAGCAAAATAAACTAATAAAGTAGCAACAGAAATACAGTAGAATTATTTTATTACATTAAATGGAAAAGGATGAAACACAATAATTTATGTTTGGGAAACTGCGGGGGGGGGCTTTCCAAATGCTCTCTCTACCTAGTAGAATAATATGATGGCCTCCAAAAGGCAAACCATGAAGTAGTTGTAAAATTCCTTTATTCCACAAAAAATGGTTGAGCGCTTTCGTTCACTACAATATGAACTTCATCAGAACAATGAATAACACACCCACCTTCTTTTTATATCATTAAAAATTGTGTGACTCACTAATCCAATTAACTAATTAAAGTCATATAAAACCTTAGCAAATTTTTCTAAGGTTTTATATGACTTTAATTAGTTAATTGGATGAGTGAGTCACACAAATTTTAATGATATAAACAGCTGCAATATGCTTTTGCTAAGGTTTTATATGACTTTAATTAGTTGAGCAGGCATGATCTACCTTTCACAAAACCAAATTGCATGGGATCTAGACTTTGGAGATTCCCTATATATTTGTTAATTAGGTCCATGATGATGTGCTCCATAGCCTTACATATCAGACTTATCAGGCAAATGTGGCAATAATTCCCAGGGTCTGTAGTCGCTCCACCTTTATGGAGAAGGATGACTGTAGCAGTGCGCCATTTGGTAGGGACAAAGCCCTGAGGGATTTGAAGTCTGCAACTCAAATGTAGATCATCATTTAGTGACATTATTGCTCATATCATCCCAGTGATTTGGTAGAAAAACACAAATGTTATGTGGAACAGGAACAGGCCAAAACAATGAGGCAACAACCTGAACTCTAAAGATGTCTTTTTAGCTGTAATGCTAGGCAAAAGTGCTTAGTTAACTGTGTGTGTGTTTGTTTCAACTAAAAGTGTGAATTCAGTGGAATAAAAGACCATCCTTTCATTTTAAGCTTTGGGCTGCAGGTTTATTTAACAACTTGGACATTCGGTGGAAATCTGTACAGTTGAGAGGCATGTATGTCTGGCCATTGTTAACAGACTTTTAGATTCTGTAGCAGTGTACTGTGTACATGTGTGTTGTGGCAAGTAAGGAGACAGGCAGATGTGAGTGTCATAGATCCTTTTCTATCTGAGTGTGCATGCTGCTACAGTTGATGCTGGTCTATCAGCTGTGTATGTATGTAGGGGCAGACTGAGACATGTCCCTTAAAACCTCAACATCCCCTAACCCTTTATGTTTGGCTGTTGTGTGGATACCCTGCTCTAAGTGTTTGGGAGCAATGTTAGGTCTGTAGCAGGTAGTTGGACATACTGCTGCATGTGTAGCAAGCCACAGCTACTGCATTCTGGCCAGGAGTCAGACTAGGGATTGTGAAGACATTGGGGGAGAGCAAGCTGTAACTGTTAGTGAGGGTGTGGTGTCAGCTGTTGTGTCACAGCATGGCCTGGTTGACAGTACCCACAACAGTCCAGATAAGTCATGTGCCTGTGGTGCATATGTTACATAATAGTGCCATCCAGAGAGTGTTAGGCAACATGTGGTGTACATATTCATAATTGTGAAATGTGCCCCACCCTGCAGGGCTTTAAATTGCTGCTATGAGTGGCAGTGACTGCAGTAGGAGCAAATAGTTTTGCTGGACATTGGAGGACTCCATTATTCCTATGTTGTATTGACATGCATGTAGTTGTCGTGCCACACACCGGGCTGTGGGCCAGGACTGTGAGTTTCTACATGTGACAGATACTAGAACTGTAACAGATGGCACTACCAAGTCACTCATATGGCAGGTGTATTTGTAAGACATGTGTGCATGCATACCGCGTGTGACACAGGATTAGTGTGAACATGTGTGTACTGATAGGTATGACGTGTGACACTGAGCTGTCTGTCATGCTTTTGTAACCCCAATCTGCACTGCCTTGCCAGTATGTGTGCACACAGAGTAGGTTTTATGAGGACCCTGCCATAAATAGAGGACACAACTGTGGATATTCAGCGGCAGTCTGTGCAGTTGTCATTTCTACCAAATATTATAGGCCTCCCGTACATCCAGCTACATTTATTAGTCTATGTACTGGTTCTGTGTCTACATCAGAGGCCCAAGTACACTGTGATTTGGGCCAGTATATATAGGAGTTGTGTGTGACTGGCCATCAGGATATGTTTGTAAAACAGTTGCTCTACTCCACAGGTCAGGTGGCTTACTGTTATGTTGCTCTGACTGTAGTTTAGATGGTTTGGGTTCATACTTTGTCACTGATGTATTTTTTCACTAAAGTTACATCCATGTAGTGCATGATATATTTACAAGTGCATCATTAATTGCCCAGAGCTAATTTGGTATAGTGTGGTGTTACTGTGACTCTGGTTCAGAAGGTCCTATGTTCAAAACATGACAGCTTTGTCTTTTTTCTCTACTGTTATACGACTGTAATCCATGATATGTTCACATATGATTTGGTGTATTGGTGCGTTGTTCTGACTTTAGCGCACAGGGGCCTGGGTTCAAGGTCTGCCAGTAATGACTTTTGTTCCTTAATGTTACTTGACTGTAATTCATGATATATTTACAAAAACATTAATAATTTTCACAGGAGAGTTTGTGTAGTAGTGTGTTGCTCTAATTCTAGTGCGCACAGTACTGGGTTCAAAACTTGGCAGTGATGGCTTTTTTTCTCTAATGTTAAATGACTGTGATGCACGATATATTTACAAAAGCAGTGCTTATTTCCACAGCTGGTTTGGCATAGTGGTGTGGTATTGCTCTGACTCTAGATCTTGACTTGGCAGTGATGACATTTTTTCCCTAATGTTAAATGGCTGTAATGCATGATATATTTACAAAAGCAGTAACAACTCTAGCAGTAGATTTGGTGTAGTGGTATGTTTCTCTGACTGTAGTTCATAGGGTCCTGGGATTGAGCCCTATCAGTACTTGTTATTCTGTTGCTAGGCAGAACAGTGTCTGAATGAGGTAGAGTGATTAAAGCAGTTTTAAGCAGGTTTAAGTGGGTTTGCAGGATTTTGCATGACGCTAAGTGGTGCCAAGAGATGCTTAGATTCCCTTAGCTTTGCTTAGTAGTGCTTACTCCTGCTTAAACCCATGCTAATTCCAAAAAAAGAAAAGAAAAAAGGGGTGATAGGAAAGTGGTGAAATGGGGACAAGCAGGGAAAAATACATTATGAAAGGCAGCTAGAGATGTGCAGGACTGGTATAGGAAAGGACCATAGCTCTCCATTTCTTGGCCAGCAACAGCTGTAAATGATGTGGACAATTTGGGATTTGGAGCCTCATATCCCACAGAGAGGGGTGTGGGCGGCATAAGTTTGTTGATTAATTGGTGGGATGATTGATTCATGGCAGCATACGTGCGGGCGAAATGGAGAGCTATGAGATTATATGAGATTATTTTTGTGGGGAAAGATGGCCTTTTTTTATTTTTTAAGGTGAAAGTGGGATGTTGGGGAAGGATTTTAGGTACGTCAGGGGAGGTATGTTGGGTAGTAGAGGTTGCCTTTGCAGACAGACAAGACAACAGACAGGGGCAGTGTATGACACATGAGAGGTATACACTTTGGATGGGGAGGGTGATTGGGAATTAAAGGGCCATGTGGCCCCAGATGAAAACAGTAGGACTGAGGTCCCCACCCATGGGCAGTCACTACTGGCACTTAATGGTCCTGAAGGTGACTATGCTGGGGGCTGGATGATGGGGCCAGTCTGCCCCTCAAGGTGCACCAGGCTGCCCTTGATCTGGTGCAGGCATACATCCAAGTCCCTCTGGATGACTCTGCACACCATACTTCAGAACTGGTGTCAGGTGACAGGGTCCTCTCCACACCAGTGGCTGGGGGGGGGTCATCCCCTGACACTGTTCCACATGAGGGTGGTGTAGGACTAGTGGAGGAGGAAGTTCGAGCTTGGGTCCCAGATGTGGCTAGTAGGTGAGGTAGGACAGGTGGATCAGCTAGGATCTGCCTACCCAAACATGCTATGCTGTTAAGGTTTTTCAAGGTGTATTGGTTAGTCCTGAACAAAACATTTCAACATTAGTTATAACAGCATGCATGGGTGTTCCAATTATCCCAGAACAATAGAATTGGGGAAATTGCATGGCAAACAGCACACATGCATAAATGGAATAACAGTCATTATTGTAACAGCATGCCAGTTTACCACCAAGAATGGAATTTCAGCAAGGTATGTTAGTATTGACCCATTTAAATATATGAACAATAATAGGTCAAATGTCCCAACATTAGGTTTTGAGAACAACATACCCATAGTATATGAATAATAATTATTGAAGTAGATAAGGGGTGGGGGGAGAGAAAAACAGTCCATTACCATCTATATAGACTTATATTTTTCACAACAGTAATGCTCAATACTCTACAGGTCTTTTCTTATGTTTAATGATTTTATTTACACATTCTACAGGTCTGCCCTCACTTTACATCTACCCGAGGCCTATAGCTACCATAGAACATACATACCTGTTAATCTGTTGACCTGGAATGCTATGGGGCAAGCTGTGACAACTGTAGGTACATGAGTAGAGGGGACTCATACATGTCAAGGTTGCATATATGACTAACAAGATGTACCCTGCACTGGTGCTGTGTGAGTGTGAGTGTGCTAATGGCATACTTCTACTGGATTTATATCTTATTGGAAACAGTGATCAGTAGCTGTGACAGCATGACACTTGAGAGACATGCATCGGGAAGAGTGCATAGTGTATATAGCTATCCTGCTGTCATTTGTTGGCATGGGGCTGGGCACTGGAACATTTGTACACAGTTTATTAGTATACCCTTCATAGAGCTAATACAATAATTTGTTTACCTGTGAGCTCTGTGGAGAAAATATCTGTTAACACTACCTGACAGTTTCTACAAATACTCAGGATTACTTGTGTGTCACTATGAAGACATCTTCCTACCAATCCCTGGATCCAAACTGTGGTCTGTATGTGCAAAATTAAACAAGAGATATATGTATTTCTCATCACACTGAGCTACTGGGGCACTGCTGTCTGCTGCTTGACTGATTTCTGCCTACAACTCACTTGGTCACACATTCTGACCTTGTAATATAAGTGGAGTGTCACAGTGTTATGTGTGATAGATAGTGAACAGTGTATTAATACTTTGCATGCAGGTGAACACATTTAACCCCTAGTGGATGTGATTATGTGTGATCTCTACAGAGCATAGCAGGCTGCTGGGTTGCATAACTGGCCTATACACATTTGCACATCATATATTTGCAGTCTCCATCTATTACAGTCTTGTACTAGTCGTCCTGCATGGCCCTCCATGTTACAAGCCCTCTCCTCTGCAGATGTTGGGAGAAAACACACCATTATGCATACCTGTCTATCAGATATTCATACTAATTTGATATATGACCTGTAAATATACTTACAAATTTCTGGGGCATTCTGGGCCCAAGCATCTTGGATCCATTGGGCCAAGAACGCCCCCTTCCTCCATCTCAGTTCATCATGATGATGGACACACTCACCACTTCAAGGGATGCAAGTGGCACTGGTTAGCTCACATGCCAGATGGTCCCAGGCCTCAGACTTGTATTCTAAGCCCTGCTATTGGCCCTGCAGGAGTCTGTCATCATGGTTCTACACAAGGAGTCTGACCATGGCCCTGGACTCAAGGATGCCCTAGCACTGTGCTCGAAAGCTCGCTCACTCACCTGCACCTGCCATACTTCCTACAGGGATTAAACTCTAACAGGTTCCTAGGATCATAGGATCATATGAACATACTGGGCTATTGGCACTGAGGGCCTTATAAGCCTAGCCAAGAGTTTAGCCCATGTATAGTCAAATCAGCACCCGGTGCCCTTGTCCAGCAGGGACACAGGTGGAATCCCAGGGATGTTTTTTTCTATTTCCCATCCAGTTATCCAGGCTGTGCTTAAAAAGTGGTATAGAGGTACTCTGCTTGATGTGGAGAGGGAGTCTATTCCATAGATGGGGGAGTCTCTAGGACAAAATCTGTCCCATCACAAGTCCTATCGATATCACAGACCAGGTTGAGTCCGCGTGTGCAGGTTACTCGAGTGGAGCTTGACTTGCAGATATGCAGCAGTCCCATCAAGGCGAGGTCTAAGATCACCTTGTATGCCAGACAGAAGTCACCTCTGAGGAGTCTGTATGACACAGAGTGGAGGGATAGGGATTTTAGCCTATCTGTGTATGGTAGATTTTTGAGGGCCTGGATTCTCCTGTTGAGGAACCTCTGTGGTCTCTCCAGCTTCTGCATATGCTTTGTGAGGTACATGCTGAATGGAGCATTGTACTCAATAATGGGCCTTATAAGGGAAGAATACAGGGATGTCATGACCTCTTTGTCCCTGGATGAGATACCTTTACTTATGAGGTGGGCCATGTAGGAAGCTTTCTGTACAATGGAAGCAACATGGCAGTCAAAAGTCAGGTTGGTATCAATCTGGGTGCCCAAATCCCTGACTGCCTGCTTAGGATGTTGTTATTAATGTGATAATTTGTGGGGACATCACTCTCCCCAAAGGGAATGATGATGCATTTTTTTGTATTCAGCTTGAGGCCATGTTTCTGGCACCAGTCATTTGTTTGGGTGAAACCCTCTTGGAGGATATCCACATCACTAGGGGAATTGATGACAGCTCCCAGCTTGAAGTCATCTGCAAACGTGGTCAGCCATAGCCCACTGGTTTTGGCCTGCACCTCAGAAAAGTATATCCCATATAACAGAGGCCGCAAGAACAAACGGTGGGTACACCATTCAATACGGGTCTCCTGCTTGAGGTGGCTTCCCCTATTTTGACTAGGTGGTGTTATAGCCATACATAAATAACATTAAGAATTTACCTTATATGCCTTCAGTCAGGAACAACACTTCAGGAAGTGCAAACAGAAATTTTATTCTTACAGCACTGGGAGACAATATTCATAGCAGTAGTTAAATCTGTCTCTCTGAAGAGAAGCAAACTACATCTTTTATACATTTTTCTTATCAAACCTGGTCATGCACTTTTATTATGTTACAATGACTCAGGCTAACAAAAAATTTTGCAAGTTTCATTATCTCTCGTGATTTTCGCCTCGGACTTTACATGAGCAGCTTTCTATACAATATCCACCTACTTTCAAGGGGTCTTGTTTCTGAACTTGGATGTTTCAAACTTTCCCTAGCAACAACACACTCCTAGCCTGGAGGAGCCAGGCTAACAAATTCCTTTTGTAGTAACTTACATGCCTGGACTTCATGCAACATGTACATTTTCCTTATTACATATTAAAAGAATGCAGTTAGGACACAGTAATAACTTTAGCTTATGAAGCTATATTTTTCCCAGCCATGCAAATAAATTGTATTTGCTTTATAACAATCATATTATAGTATCATCAATTAACTGAAATTAATATACATTTTAATAAGCTGATCTTGTCCCATAACAGTTTCCTCCTTCTGACACTGTGTCATACCATACATGTAATTATATTTTTATTATTTTTAACTTGATAAAATACGCCTCTGCATCATAATAGTCATCTTCTGTCATACTAGAATTGTCATTGATTGGTACATGCTGTGGCATTGCATGTGTAGGTGAGGATAAATATCTTGTAATCACAGTCTTTAGAATAGAAAATACCAAAATGATCACAAATATAATAAAAAGTGCAATGACAATACCCTGGATTATGCTAGTATCCAGGTTGCCAAAAATACTGCCCAACCATCCAAAAAGTGCCCATTGTTTTGATGTGCTGTCCAAATCTTTGGCCCTTTTGTTCCATGAAATTTGCCAGTTTTTCCTGTTCATCATGATAGTCACTAATATATGAACAGCAATGACTTCCTATGAGGGCACATGACCCCCCTTTTGCAGCAAACATTATATCAAGTGCCATTAGATTTTGCAACAACGTCAGCTCAGCTATGAGTTGGACACAAAACCAGTCAAGAGACAGTCTACTGCAATATCAACAGCATTCCAGCAAAAATCAACAGGACATCTTGAGATTTGTTACCACATATGGGAGAAATACCGCTCAACTCTCAGAGATAGTTAACAAGCATTGGAATATATTAAAATCTCACAATGACTTGGATGACGTTTTGGGCAATAGATGTTCATTTTCATACAAAAAGGGAAAGACATTGGGATCACATTTTTCTTACTTTAAGAAAACAAAATTTAGGGAAGCAGTTACTCATCAACGAACTTTAACGGGGGACAAAGTAATAGGATTATATCCATGTGGGCATTGCAGCTTCTGTAACTATATGTTTAAAACTATAACATTCACCAGCAGGAACACTGGACAATTATACAACATATATGAATTTGGAAACTGTAGCACGGACTGGGTTGTCTACCTAGCTACATGTACTTGCCAAGCCTTCTATGTGGGTCAGACTTCCAGACAGTTCAGGATTAGAGTGTTGGAACACTTAGGGGATATTAGAAATGCACGTATTACAAATGCCTTGTACAGACATACCATTAGCCATTCCACAGCCAAATTCTCATTTATTATTATCAATCATATTATTGGCAATCGGTCATTCAAAACAGGTTGGCACGACATACTCAATAACAAGGAAAGAAAATTGATTATTAAATTGGGGGGCCTTTTTTCCCCAGGACTAAATGATAAATTGTAAGTTTTCTATTCTATTAATCATATTTATTTGCACTTCATTTTCAGCTAGTTTGTGCTATTAGACACCATTATCAATTAGGTTCTGATTAATTATATTTCATCTTTTGTTAACCATTATTTTGTATGGATTTATGGTAACTATTTAATTTTTTCCTAAGACAGGAAATGATGTCATATTCTTTATTGAAACTTGTGTATAAATTACTGGCTCCTGCCAGGGTTTCCTTTTATACTACTGAAGAAAGCTATATGCTGAAACCGGTCTAGTTCACTTGTTTCTATAATAAATTTATTCATTTCAGCTCATCTTGGGTGCTGGCACTTTATTTTGATGCACATTATTTCTCAGTCTACCTGCTGGTGGGTACTCAAAGTGTTGAATAGCAGGAGTAATATAGCGTACAAAGCAACATCCAGACCAGTTTGTAGGCAACCAGGGGTAGGCACGATCACCACAGTCACTTATCATTCCCATGCCATGCCCTCAGTCATAGGTTTTTAAGTGCAAAGAGTCTAACACACTTTCATGCCTGGTGTCATTACATTTGCTTTTTCCCACTGGTACAGTCCCATTTCTGGCATAACGTGTCTCCATGATGTGTGGTTGCAAGTTGAAGTGACACAACCTTTGAAAAATCAGTTATATTATGCCAGGTTAAGCTGATGTCATTAAGGTCCTTTTCAAATGACACCTGTGATGCAGGGATGGGAATCATAGGAATCCCTGCCTTAGAATGATGAGATATATGTGAACATATCCTGCAGTTTGTACAGCAATTAACAGTTACAGGATAAAGCGCCCCAGTGCAAAAACACAATCCGCAAAAATGAAATATCCACTAAGGCAGCAACACAGAGAAAAAAAGGACAAAAACTCTCTTTAATGAAACAAACTGAGTCAACCAATTAAGAGCTTTCGTGTTCTCATCGAATGCTTCTTCAGACATAGTACCATATTGTGTTTCTATTTTTATGAGTTCACAGAATAATATTTCACCAATGTAAATTATCTGATATATACATATATATATATATATATATATATATATATGTGTGTGTGTATATATATATATATATATATATATATATATATATATATATATATATATATATATATATATATATGAATTATAATTGGAATAATGTTATGGCATAGGAGTTTTTTAAAATGTGTATTGTTTAATTACTTGATTGATTTTTTGATTGGTCATTAAATATGGCCTAGAAGTATTTAAACTGGAGACTTTAGATGCTGTACTATGTCTGAAGAAGCGTTCGATGAGAATGCGAAAGCGCTTACTTGGTTGATTGAGTTTGTTTCATTAAAGAGAGTTTTTGTCCTTTTTTCTCTGTGTTGCTGCCTTAGTGGACATATCCAGCAGTTTGTTTTTGTTTAGATTTTTTGACATATTGCCGAAGTACCAGCAAGAAACTGTTTTCTCTTGACCAGTTTATAGAAGGAAACAGCAGCAGAAATAATGCAAAAGTACCTGTTGTCACTGGATTCATCATGGACTGCTACTGAAGGTGACCTTCTCACTGGGCAGATGATTTATCTGTCACACCATGATCTTCCTCTGTTGGCTGCGATGATTCATCTGGGGTCCCCACACGACAAATCCTGCAATGAGATGAATGGATCCACTTGGTAGTCCTGCACAGTGAACTGCAGTCAAAGTGGTTAGCAGGACCTGAAAAGGCCCCTTCCACCTCGGGCTGAGGCTATTTTTCCTCTGGAAAATTTTCATGTACACCCAATCACCTGGTTGTATTTGATTACAGGGCTAGTCAGGAGGCTTTGGTAACACTGCTCTTACTGTCAATGATATTGCTGCAAAACAGTAAGGAGTTTCCTACAGTAAGAAATCATAGCATCATCTGACAAAGTTAAATTGGCATTTCCCACTGGAGGGGTAGCTGGAAGGGCCATGCGTCTCCCCATTAATATTTCATACAGACTCAATTTCCTGGTGGCATTCAGTGAGGCCCTCATACTCATTAATGCTAACGGGAGGGCTTCGGGCCACTTTAAGTGAGTTTCAGCACAAATCTTTGAAATTTTATTTTTAAGGGTCCAGTTTACCCTTTCCACTAATCCAGATGACTGGGGATGTTTGGGACAGTGAAGACTCAACTTAGTATTAAAGTTTTATATAGTTCTTTAAACAATGCATTATTAAAATGTGTTCCCTGGTCACTGTTGACAATGCTTGGTATACCGAATCTCAGTATAAAATTATACAAACATTTCTTTACCACTGTCACTGCATCAGCTTTGGGACATGGGTAAGCTTCCACCCATGCTGAGAACATACACACTACCACCAAACAAAATTGTATATTGTTAGTCTTAGGCATCTGGATGAAATCCATCTGTACATTAACAAAGGGTTCCCAGGGTGGAGGTAAATATGCAGTTTTGCTGTTGGCATGTTTACTTACATTATATTCTAAATATATACTACAGTTTTGTACATACTGAAGTATCAATGAGGAGACATGAGGGGCATACCAGCTTTAGGTAATTTGATTAAATAAAGCTGTCTTACCAGTAAGGGCCGGTAATTGATATGCCCTTACCAGGTAGGTAGCAAACAGGCAGTCACCACCAGTCGGCCATCCGGATGTCGCCATATGCCATCATAGGATTTTCTATGTCCATCCTTGAGCCACCTCAGAATTTCTCCCTGTGATGCTTCAGCTTGAAAGGCTGACAATGTTGCAAAATCAAACACATCATTACTGTTGTAGTTTGTTATCATTAACATACACAGATTTTTGCAACAATTTACTGGTGCTTGCTTAGCAGCTTGGTCTGCTAAATTTTTACCTTTTGTAACAATGTTTATACCTTTTAGATGTGCACAACATTTGATTACAGACAGCCTCTTATGTAGCAAAAGTGCATCTAACAACAATTTTATGTAACCTGAATTTTTAATTTGATTTCCTGAAGAGGTCAAAAACCCTCTCTTTCCAAAGTTGCCCAAAATCATGTACAACCCCAAAAGCATAACAACTGTTTGTAAAAATATTGGCCACCTTGTCTTTGGCTAACTCACAGGCTTTTTGCAAAGCCTCTCGCTCAGCTATTTGAGCAGAGTGAACACCCTCTAATCTTTGTTGCTACAATATTGTCTCTTCGGTGCAGATGGCTATTCCTGAGAGTAGATTCCCTGTTTGATCTCTTTCACAGTTGCCATCCACGAACAAATTCAAGTCATCATTGGGTATAGGAGTGTCCTTTAAGTCTTCCCTAGGAGAAAGCAAATAGTTAGTTACACACACACAATCATGCTCTTCACCATCCTCAGCAGTAGGCAACAGAGATGCAGGATTTAGAACAGGACAGCGGATCAGAGAAATAGATGGATCAGAAAGAAGTGTAAGCTCATATCTAGTTAGACATGCTGTCGAGAGTGGTTGAGTTTTCATTTTAAGCAAAAGAGATGATACGAATGAGTGACAGCTACTGTGAGATCATGTGCAAGCACCAACGATTGTGCCAGATTAACTAGAATGGCAGCAGTGGCAACTGCCCTTAAACAGGGTGGAAAAACTTTTGCAACAGAATCAAGTGCTGTGCTGTAATAAGCTAATGGATGATAGCTGTCCCCATGTTTTTGTGCAAGTACTCCTTGAGCAAATCCATTTCTTTCATGACAGAATAAAATAAAAGGTTTATTATAGTCTGGTAATCCTAAAGCTGGGGAAGTAGCTAAAGCTTGCTTCAAGTTCTGAAATGAGATTTCCTCTTCACTATTCCAAAGGAGAGGCTCTGGTGTACCCTGCTTTAAAAGATTTGTCAAAGGTTTGGCAATTTCTGTGTAGTTAGGGATTCACTGTCTACAGTATCCTGTCATACCTAGGAAAGACCTAAGCTGTCTGAGTAGTCGGACATCGGGCCTTAGATATTGTATCAATACGAGATGGTAACACTTGCCTGCTACCCTGGGATATTAAATGACCAAGGTAACGTACCTGAGATGACCACAATTGTAATTTTTCTCTAGACACTTTGTGTAACTTTTCTGCAAGGATAGTCAGAAGATGCAAGGTATCCTGCTGACATTGCTGAAAGGAGTTTGATGCTATCAGTAAATCATTTACATATTGTACTAACACAGAACAGATACATGGAAATGTCACATTCTCCAAATCTTTTTTCAGAATTTGAGAAAATGATGAAGGAGATTCAGTATATCCTTGTGGCAACCATGTCCATATATATTGCTGTCCCTGATAAGTGAAAGCAAACATGAACTGACTGTCAGGGTGAATAGGTATGGAAAGGAATGCTGAAAATAAATCTATTACAGAAAAGTAACTAGCTGTAGGTGGTATGCAACTCAGTATTGTTGCTGGAATTGGAACAACAGGAAAAGTAGGTAGTACTGCATTATTTACAGCCCTTAAGTCTTGTACAAATCTACAACTATCCTTCCCTGGCTTTTTCACTGGAATAAAATAGGAGTATTACAAGGACTTTTAGCTGGTATTATTATTCCTTGCAGTATTAGAGCCTGAATTACAGGTTTGATTCCCTACTCTACTTACGGCTTTAGAGGATATTGTGGAACTCTAGGGAGAGGTTTTGATGGATTTAATTTTATTTTTAGTGGTTCTGCTGATTTCAGTATCCCTACTTCATTTGCATGCTTAGCCCATAAGTTGGCAGGTACCTGCTGTAGTAACTTTCCAACCACCCATATGCTTCCAACAGGCTGTTCCTCAGCTTCTGCTAAAACTGCCAATACTTCCCCCTCTGATTCTGTCAGAACATTTAGATACACCCCTTCTGGGGTACAGTAAATAGTACAACCCAACTTGCATAACAAATCTCTTCCTAGCAGATTTACTGGTGCAGTAGTACTCAGAAGAAAAGAATGCTTTTCTTCGATTGGACCTAAAGAAATGGGGATGGGTTCCAAAACAGGATACGTAACCATAATATTTGTTACTCCAACTGCCTTTACTTTATGCTCTGATACTGGTATTTGACTATCTGAAGTATTTTTTTACACTGACCTAGTGGCTCCAGTGTCCACCAGAAATGGAGTTTTCTTTGAATTTATTTTCATCTTAACATAGTGTCTGTTTTGATCTATTGGCAATAGAGGGTTAAGATTCACTTCTGTATTATTTCCTTGACCTTGTCAGTATGGAGTTTCCTGACTCCTTCCAATCTGAGGAGGTGGTGGAGGAAAAACTGCATTATTATAATTTGGTTGCTAATCAGTCCAAGTATCTTGAACTCTTTGCATTTGCCTGTATGGGTATTCCCCTTTCTGATGTCCTGCTTCTCCACAATTGAAACAAGATGTGTTAGATAAAGCCAGAGGGGTACTGCCAGCTTGTTGTTGCCAACCAGCTGAACTTAGTTCCCCTCAACTAGCACTTTAGCTAAATCCTCTAGCAATTCCTTTACCCCTTCCCCTGCTTCTGCCTCGACCTCTTGGGTTTTCCAGCTGCCTGATTTGTAAAGTTAACAGCTTATCCTCCATATCCTTCCTTCTTTTTTCCTGATACTCTGTACAGTGATTTACAGCACTTAATAAAGGCTCTAAGTCCTTTCCTTGCCAGTCTATGAGCACTTGCTTTATTTGATTTTGTACATGGGATTGCAGACCCTGTACAAAGGCTGCTGCAATAGCTGGCATAGCTTGCTCTTTTGGGTCTGGTATTCCTGAATGTCTAGCAAATACTGTTTTAAGGTGACTCAAATAGCCTGCAGGGGCTTCCCCTTTATTTTGTTTACATGCCTGTATTTTAGACCAGTCTGTCCTAACTTGACACACATCCATAATTTTATTTAACATTGGTGTTCATTTATCTGTTAATGCTTTCCTGTGAGAGTGAAATCTGTTATCTCAGCCTTTTCCAGTAACTGATTTCTTATTTCATCTGAAGTAAGTGGAGTTTTACAGTGTTGAGTTGCCAGCCCGGCACCCAACCTTCCACAGAAGGCTCACACATGCACACACTCACACCTAGGGCCAATTTAGAGTGTCCAATCCACCTACAACATGTCTTTGGGATGTGGGAGGAAACCAGAGCACCCAGAGGAAACCCACGTGACCACAGGGAGGACATGCAGACTCTGCACAGAAGGCACCCCAGCCAAGGATCGAACCAGAGAACCTCTTGCTGTGAGGTGGCAACGCTAACCGCTGCACCACCGTGGCCGCCCAACAAGTTCCCTATTGTTAGCCTCCAAAATTTCCCTGAGAGGTGCCAATAGATCCCCTTTAGAGGTTGGAATCTCCTGTTGTACCCTGTCATGTGAGCATGTATGGTGAGATACAGGAGTGTCAAATACTAATGCCCCTGTTGGGGAAGTAGAAGCTATATGAGAAGGATAGGAGGAAGAACCCCCCTCGACTGCAGATGCCTGTTCAGATGATGAAGATTGAACATGGGAACCAGTCTGAAATGTATCAGCATCATGAGAACTGGGTGTCCAGTGGACAGTAGACTGAAAGGTAGGGATCTGAGAAACAACAGAGTCTTGTACAGAAGGTACCCATACTGGTGCATAGGGGGGTGGAGGTGCAGTAGCTACTGAAGGATTATCATCCTCTTCAGAAGTTTCTGCTTTTTGGCCATCCTCAGATTGTTCTAAACCTGCTAAGACAGGATAAAAGGATCCATTTTTACTGGTCTGTACTGCCATTTTAACCTCTTTTACTTGTTGCAACAATTTCTTATTAGCATCCTGCAACCCTCTTAATGCTGACTCTTCTTCCTTTTTAAGTGCTTCACTGTACCAAGAATAAAATGCTGTCATTTGTTCCCCACTTACTTTGCTTTTCTTTTCTTTTCTTTTCTTCAAAACAACTCTCAATGTCAGCAACTTAGTCTTACCATAAGTTCCATTTAATGGAAATACCCCACCAGAACAATTCATAGTAAGCTGAAACCAGTCATGCAAATATTTATGACATTCTTTCCCATAATTAAAATACATAAAATATGCAGGTGTTCCCTTTTCAGGAATTTGATCTTGCTTGCTTATCTTCGCTCCCATTTTTCTTATTTTATAAATAAGTAATAATAAAAATGTTAGGCTTACCTTACAACTCCTGGATCCTGGCAGTTCCAAAGACAGAAAATAATTAGTAATCCACACACCATACATGGAGGGAAGGGCAAGAACTCTATTGGCATGCAGAAAAAGAGGAGAGGTTTTGATCAGCCTTTTCCCACAGCATCCCCTTACTTTCGTCCCAGTGCGAGCTCAAAAAGTTACAGCTCCAGCATTGCGGTCAGGATAATGGGGCAGATAGTTACTGTGTCCAGAACTGACCACTGTTTTGGACCTTCTAAGGGTACTTCCACACAATCACACTAAGTCCCAGCATGCTTTGGGCTCATGAATTTATTTTAACAACGCATACCTCTACATCCTATCATGTGGCAGGCTCATGAATTTGTTTTAACACTATAAAGTCTACATCCCAATCATGCTATGGGCTCATGAACTTGTATAGTCTACGTCCCAATCATGCTCTGGGCTCATGAATTTGTTTTAACAGTTTACAGTCTACATCCAAATCATGTGGTGGATTCATGAACTTGTTTTAACAGTTTGCAGTCTACGTCCCAATCATGTGGTGGGCTCATGAACTTGTAACTTTATCTTTAGCTTTTAACTTTTTCTTTTCATTCTCTCATAAATGTATACATTGACAGAATAAAACATCTCTTATACTTCTTACCTTTCAATACTGAGGGTACCGCTGACGACACAAGGCACCTCCTTGTGTTAATTTGTCATTTACTGTATGTGCACATACATTTACTATTCTCATTTGCTGTGGGGTCCACCCATTATTACTTGTATACCTTACAATCAACTCAGTCAAACAAAAACACAGTCATGTACTTATTCTACAAGCACAGTCATGCACTTATTCTACAAAAACAGTCATGCACTTATTCTACATTTTGCTAAAATTGTCTAAAAAGAGAAAGAAAGAAAAAAAAACACAAATCAACCCTTTCCCCTTACAAATCAATTTCTCTGCCAAGGGTAGTATGTTTGCACACCCTGAATAGCTGCACATCTGAGTCTCTGACTATTCCATACAAAGCAGCGTGGAATTCACAGAAAATCTGTGATGGGCCCTATTCCAGAACTGCCCTGCAGCAATACCAAAGTTCATAGGTTCATGGGTTCATAGGTTGATACTAGGCTATCTGCCCTAAGGCATTTACAAGCCTAGCCAGAGTGTGTTTGGCTTTCGCCACCCTTTTAAACAAGTTTACTATACCCTTTTAAGGTTAGTTTACTGTGCCTCTGTCTAGCAGTGACGCAGAGGTAATCCCCGGGGTAAACCTACGATCTCCCATCCACTTGTCAAGATTCCTCTTGAAGAGAAGCAGTGAGGGGCTCTGTCTGACATGGACTGGGATTCTATTCCAGAGTGATGGGAGCCTCTGGGTTATGAATCTGTCCCTCCAGCATGTTCTATTAATTTCTGTGCTGAGGTTTAAGTCCCTCGAGCACGTAGCTCTAAAGGATTTGGTTTTTCTGAGGTGGAGCATGTCCATTAAATCTGGGTTTGACATGGCTTTATACGTCAGGCACAGGTCACCTCTGAGTAGGCGGTATGCAACTTAGTATAGCTGGAGTTTCTTTAACTGGGCAGCATAGGTCATTTGTTTGAGTCCCTTGAGCCTCTTGGTGAGGTACTTTTGGAGTCTTTCCAGTTGCTGCAGGTGTCGGGTAAGGTACATCACAAATGGGGCATTATATTCTATTATTGGCCTGATGAGTGATGAGTAGAGGGGCACAATGACCTCTCTTGATCTAGATGTGAACCCTTTCGTGATAAGGTGGGCTATATAGAAGGTCTTTCTAACCACTTTGGTGATGTGATTGTCAAAGGAAAGATTGCTATCCACTTGGGTCCCCAAGTCCCTAATTACTTCTTCCGTGCTTAATGGATTACCACCTATGTGGTAATTTGTGGGCACTTTGTTTTTCCCAAAGGGGATGACTATGCACTTTTTGGCATTTAGCTTTAGGCCATGGTTCTGGCACCAGTTATCCATCTCTGTGAGGCCTTTTTGGAGGATGTCTGTGTCAGTTGGTGAGTCGATTATGGCACCCAGTTTGCAGTCATCTGCGAACTTGGTCAGCCATAGTCCTCCAGTGTTAGCCTGTACCTCAGAGAAATATATACCGAACAAGAGAGGTCCCAGGACTGAGCCTTGTGGGACGCCACTAGTAACTGGTTTAGAGTCTGACATGGCTCCCACAATTCTGACCATGTGGGTTCTATCCTTGAGCCAGTTTGCAACCCATCTTATGACATAAGGGTTGATGTTTAAGCTGGAGAGCTTATTTATGATGCCCGAGTGGGGTATTGTGTTGAAGGCTTTTGCGAGGTCCAGGTAGGCTGTATGTACCACCTTCCCTTCATCTATGGCCTTGGTGACTGTTTCAAAGAAGTAAACCAGGTTTAGGAGGCAGGATCTGCCCTTAACAAAGCCAAACTGGGTAGGATCCAGTGTCTGCAGGTCCCCAATGTCTTTGTTTATGAGCTCCATGATGATCCGTTCCATAGCTTTGCAGACCAGGCTAGTCAAACTTATGGGGCGGTAGTTTCCAGGGTCTGTTGAGGCACCGCCTTTGTGGAGCGGGACCACTGTAGCTGTACACCATTCCTTGGGTACATATCCTGTACTAAGTCTAAGGTTGAACAGTAACTTTATATGTGGTTTTAGCTCTTCTTGGCGCTCATGTAGGACGCAGCCCGGGACACCGTCCGGTCCCATTGATGCTGTGTTTTTTGCCTTGGAGAGGGCAGCTCTTACCTGAGCATCTGAGATGTTGGGGAGGCGACTCTCTGCTGGGATAGATATTTGATCTTTACGGGGGGAAGGGGGGGAGTTTGCACTGAACCTGTCTGCCAGGATGTTGGCTATGTCTGTGGGGTCAGTGTATTTTTTGTCGTTTTGGATTAACTCTGAACATATCTTGGAGTTGCCACCCAGATTTCTAACATAACTAAAGAAGGTCTTGTGATTATCTTTGGTGTCCTGTGCAATTTTTCTCTCAAAGCTGGCCTTGGATGATTTTATGAGGGACAGTAGTTTTTTGCTAGTACTGATCAGAGATGCCTTCCCTTTTAGGGATTTTGCTCTATCATGTAGTAGCTTCCTCCTTTTGTTGTAAAGCTTATTTATGGCTGGGGTCCACCAGATTGGATGCCTGCCTTTGGAGGATAGGGTCTTGGTTTTATTTGGGATTGCATGATCCATGCATTCCTGAAGGTGTCCATAGAATGTATTTATAAAGGTTTCTGCAGTTTGGGCTGTAGTTTCCGCTGGCCCGGGGGCTTTGAAGGATGTCACCTCGGTTTTGAGAAGTGTGAAATTAGCTTTTGAGAAATTTTTCACTGTGGTTTTCTGGGCTGGGGGTGGGGATGGGATGTGGATGTCCAGTGAGATTACTTTATGGTCTGATCTTACCAATGAGGGGTATACTTCTGGTGTGGAGCATTGAGTCTCCATGTTGGTGATGATCAAGTCCAGTATGTTTTCCCCTCTTGTGGGAATGGTGACTAGTTGTTCCATAGCATTTGAGTTTATAAATTCAAGGAACCTTTGGGCTAGGGCATTGGGGCTTGAGTAATGCTCCCACTCTATGTTTGGGTAGTTGAAATCACCAAGTATAATGGTGTTTGGAGAGACCTTCATATTCTCCAGTGTTTTCAGGAAGGCCGAGTGAGGTTCCTGAGTTTGGGAGGGTGGTCTGTAGCAGGCTATAAACTGAAAGGCAGTTTTGCCCACTGTTAGTTGCACATTGATGGTCTCTGCTGCTTCATACAGTGCCACTAACCTGGAGGTGTGAGTATCTTTGATGAATATGGATACTCCCCCTCCTTTTGGGGTTCAGTCCGAGTTTTGGGGCCAAAAAGCATGGTATGAGGTATAACCTGGTAGTGCTGGGGTGCTCTTGGGAGCCTTGAACCAGGTTTCTGTTACTGCACAGATGTCTATATTCTCCATACTGAGGAGAGCTTCGAGTGCGTGCATCTTGAGGTTTAGACTTATGGTGTTGAGTAGCGTTACCCTTAGTTTCTTTTTCCCAGTGTTATCTATGGAGATGGGTTTGTCCTTTGAGCCTTGCCTAAAAAAGGCACTATGGGGGTGGCAAGAGCCTTTGCCAATATCCGAAAGCCTAGAGGTGACAGGTGCAGGCCATCCCTAGCGAAGCAACGTGGCTTGTCGAGCATGTCATCCCAGGCTGACAGACATTGGATCCCCTTTGAATGACACCAATACTTAAGCCAATTGTTAAAAATTGAGCATTTTGTCTTTATACTGTGGCATCATTCTTGGTGAGGGTAAAATGCTACTCCAGGTCAGGGTCATACCGGTCTGGGCCACATGATCAGAGAGCTCCCCTATGTCTCTTTTCATGTAGTCCAGGGAGGTACGTCTCAGGTCATTCACACCAGCATGGACAATGACTGAGTCATATTTGTACTTGCTTTGGAGTGATCTGAGTGCTTGTATTATGTGGTGGATCCTGGCACCTGACAGGCAGCTTACCGTGACCCTCTCCTTGTTCAGTCTGGTGAGTGGGATGTCAGTGTGTCTTACAATAGAGTCACCTATTACAAGTGTATCAGGTGTATTGTTTAGCCTTAAGAAGAGAATGACACTAAATTGTTATAGCCATAAATAAATAACATTAAGAATTTACCTTATATGCCTTCAGTCAGGAACAACACTTCAGGATGTGCAAACAGAAATTTTATTCTTACAGCACTGGGAGACAATCTTCATAGCAGTTGTTAAATCAGTCTCCCTGAAGAGAGGCAAGCTACATCTTTTATACATTTTTCTTATCAAACCTGGTCATGCACTTTTATTACATTACAATGACTGTGGCTAATAGAAAATTTTGCAAATGTCCTCATCCCTCATGATTTTCGCCTTTCTATACATGCTCCACCTGCTTTCAAGGGGTCTTGTTTCTGACCCTGGATGTTTCAAACCTTCCCTAGCAACAACACACTCCTAGCCTGGAGTAGTCAGGCTAACAAATTCCTTTTGTAGTAACTTATAGGCCTGGACTTCATACAACATGTACTTTTTTCTTATTACATATTAAAAGAATGCAATTAAGACACAGTAATAACTTTAGCTTATGAAGATGTATTTTCCCAGCCCTGCATACAAATTATATTTGCTTTTTAACAATCATATTATAGCATCATTAATGAACTGAAATTAATATACATTTTAATAAGCTGATCTTGTCCCATAAAAGTGGGTTCTATCAGTGAGCCAGTTTGCTACCCATCTGGTAACATATGGATTGATGCCTAGTTGAGAGAGTTTATCTATTATGCCTGAGTGGGGAATAGTGTCAAAGGCTTTGGCCAGGTCAAGGTAGGTGGTGTGCACTGACTTTCCCTCATCCATGGCTTTGGTGACTGTCTCAAAACAGTCGACCAAATGTAACAGACATGACCTCCCATTCACGTAACCAAACTGTGTGAGATCAAGTGTTTGGAGGTTACCAGTGTCCTTGTTGATGAGATCCATGATAATCCATTCCATGGCCTTGCAGGTCAGGCTAGTTAGGCTGATGGGTCTATAATTTCCCAGATTGGTGAATGCTCCACCTTTGTGTAAAGGGATGACAGTGGCTGTCCTGCACTCAGCTGGGACAAAGCCGTAGTCAGGCTTTGGTTGAATAAGGCGCCTAATGCTGCTGCATGTTCCTGCCTGAGTTCATGTAGGATGCAGCCTGGGATGTTATTGGGTCCCATGGAGGCTGGATATTTTGCCTTTGAGAGAGCAGTGATGACTTGATCCCTAAATATAAGGGGAAGGGGGCAGGTACTTGGAAGGTCCTGATTTACTGATGGGGGGGGGGGGCAGAAGGGTGAACTGAATCTGTTAGCCAGCAGGTTTGCTATATCTACAGCATTTGTATATGTGGTGTCCTTGACCACCAGTTCTAAACAGATTTCGGTGCTACCTTTGTGCTTACAGACATGTGAAGAAGGCCTTATGATTTTTTCTAGTAGATGTGGCCAATTTGGACTCAACGTTTGCTTTGTAGGATTTCACTAGTGCTCTTATTTTCTTGTTTAGGCTAAGGAGAGATTACTTCCAATTGGGCACTGCTACTTCTTGGTCCTGGACATCAATTTTTTTCTTTTGTTATAGAGTTTATTGCAGCTGTCCACCACATAGGTTTACTCTTCCTTACGGAGGATGATTTAGTCCTGTCAGGTATTCCTGATTCCATGCATCTATATAAATGTTTGCATAGTAATTTGGTATAGTTTTGGATACTGGTGCCAGTTCCTAGAGATGGGGAGGGGGCTGTGAAACTATTTATACCATCCCTCAGGAGGCTGTAATCAGCTTTGGAAAAGTTTTTTTGTTTGATCCTAGCTAGAGGGGTCGCAGGAGATGGTGACTTCAAACATGAGCCCTTTATGGTCTGATCTTACAAGGGAGGATGATACTGCAGGGATGCTGCAGTGGTTACTCATGCTGGTTAATACCAAGTCCAAGATAGTATCACCTCTTGTGGGGGTATTGACTAGCTGTTCCAAAGCATTTGCATTGACAAAATTGAGGAATCTCTAGACATTTGTGTTCTGGCATGAGTAGTACTTTCAGTCTATGTTTGGGTAGTTAAAGTCATCCAGGATCAGGGTAAAGGTCTGAATGTTGATAAATTGAAAGAGGAATAGATAGGCAGTTTGGGCATCTTGGGTCAGATTTGGGGGCCGGTAGCTAGCTATGATTTGTATAGGGGTCTTGTCAATAGTTAACTGAACCTGGAGTGTCTCCTGTGTGTCATACAGCTTGGCCAGCCTGGAGGTGTGTATGTCTTTAATATATATTAAAACTCCACCTCCTTTGGCTTTACTACCCACAGTTTGGGGTCTGAATATATGATAGGATGAGTAACCAGGTATGGCTGGGGTGTTCTCCACAGCTTTGAACCAGGTTTCTGTGACTGCGCAGATGTCAGCATCTTCCATGATTAAGACCACTTGCAATGAGTGCAGTTTCATGTTTGGACTCCTAGCATTCAGCAGCATGACCTTTAATTTGGGTTTTGTTGCAATTGTTAACTGCATCACTTTTCTGCCAGTATTCCCATCTCTGTGGTTCAAATAAAGCCATATTCCCACCCTTTGCCATCATTTGACCATTTTCAAAAATGCTGAGCAAAGCTGAGCAGTGCGCAAACCCGCTAAGCTGAGTTGAGCAATGCTTAATGTGGCAAATGCTGAGCAGTGCTTAGCAGTGTGCAAATCTGCTTAGCTGAGCTGAATACTGCTTAGAGTGGGACTTCTTAGCAATGCTCAAACCAGCTAAACAGAGCTGAGCACTGCTAAGTATTGCTCAGACAGGTCCTGTTTAAGCATTGGTTATCTTGGCTTAGCAGTGCTTAGCAAAACCGAGCTAAGGGCAAACAAGAGTTTTCATTTAAAAAAGTCTGAATTAAATATTAATTACTCATTACTGATACATTATTATTAAGTGTATATATTTTACTTAAGCAATAACCAATGATGTTGATGTGGTATATTAAGAATTACCCACGGTTGTTGTGGTTTAATTATGAGAGTGAAGCCCGAGTAATTAAATAAAGGCAACTGTGGGTAAATCTTAATATACCACAATCATGGGGTTGGTTATTGCTATTATAAAATGACATTATTTAAGAGAAAGTATTTACTTTTCTTAAATAAATGTCTTTGTATACCAGCCCTGTGCTGTCCTTCCACTTTTTTCCAGTATCCTGGGTCTTTTTCTGATGTACTATGCATGCGTATGTGACTTGTGTTCCCACACATACCAAGTGCATCAGTACTTTGCAAAGAAAGCAATGCAGAAAAGAAGGTGTCCGTTGCTCCATTTTTGTTTTCCATTTTTTTGTTTTTTTTTATATACAAAAAACGTCTGACAGTTTAGGTGTAGGAGAGAGAGAGACTGGAGGAAATATAAGGAAAATCAGGTACATGTCTTTAGTTTTGAATAATGTACCTGCTTTTCCTAGTATTTTCTCCGTTCTGTCTCTCTGCTATGTCCAGAGTCTGGATTATGTTTTTTTTTTTTTGTTAAAAAAAATAAATAAATAAAATTACAGTGTATAGCAATGGAATAAAGTCAGGGCAACTGGACATTTTTCCATTGGTATATGCTAGGATTTACAATGGGCACACTGACTGGGCTGAACAATAAGCATGCTCATTTTGGAATATGAATGACCAGTCATTATATAATTTACATGACATCCCCCATGTGATTTCATTACATTACCTTGGGATGTGACTGCATTGTATAGGACACTTGTGTTTAAATGGGGGTTTTCACCTTATAACTCCACTGACACTGGGGATTTGGACCAGCTACACTACCCTGGTTAACAAATATTAATTACTATATCATTAAATAAAATTAAAAATAATATAAAACTGCTTTCCCATGTAAAAGCTGAATGGCCTGTCTTGGTATTCAAATCATGCACCTACTACACCAAGCCGTGACTCTAACCATTAAGCTAACTCAACTGTGCAAATTAAAGCTATACATTTGTATATAGCTTCTTGATAAGTTTAAGCACTGCTGAGCAAGGTGCCACCCCCTGCAAGCCTGCTCAGCTATGCTTAAACTTTCAGGAAAAATAAGAAAAAAAAATAAACATTAATTTAAATTTAAACTGTTAAAATTCACATTATTAGATAAGTGTCCAGGGACAATTTCTTTCTTGATTTAGTGCTGTATCTGTAACACACCTCCTACATGATGTGACTTTACATTCCTAAGCCTCTCAACTGTACAGATTCACGCATGATGTCCAGATTTGTGCCTCATATTATTGGTCCATTTGTCATGGGATTGTGTTTCCCTGGCAAATCAATGACAAATCATTAAAGACTGCAGTTAAAAAATATTGACGGACATTTGAGTTTCACACATCATACTCTTCAGAAAATCCATGCTAATGCAAGACCTGACATTCTATCAATTTTCTATGTTTGTAAGGGCAATATTTAAAAACTGTTCCCTATTTGTGGGCTTTTGTCCCACTATTGGCTTTTGTATGAAGTGTCTGAGGACACTTTCTTTATTGTAAAGTGCCGTACGGCACTTTCACAATGCAGGGGGTGTGTCACAGTACCTGTCACACACCCCCTGCATTGCATTCAGTTGCCATTCATAATTTCAGTGTCCATGGATACTGTTTTCTTATGTAAAGTACCATACAGCACTTTCACAATTCAGGGGAGTGTGTCACAGTACCTGTCACACACTTCCTGCATTGCATTCAGTTGCCATTCATAATTCAGTGTCCGCAGACACTGTTTTCTAATGTAATGTGCCGTACGGCACTTTCACAATGCACTGCATATGTGACAGTACCTGTCACACAACCCTTGCATTAATTTCACTTGCCAGTCACTATTTCAGTGTCTGTGGACACTGTTTTCTTTTGTAAAGTGCCATATTGAACTTTGTCAGTGCGGGGGGCATGTTACAGATCTGTGGGCACTGTAACACACCCCCTTGCACTCATTCAGTGTCCATGGCCCTGCCTCAGTAGAGTGCCTTCATTAATATGTAAGTTGCACTGCTGAGATGGGTATGTGGACATGGACACCATTCACTCCATGTAGGAATAATGCTATTCCTACATGGAGTTTACTGAATCATGGGGTATATGTTCAATGTGTACAGTATTTCTGAGTTTTCAAGTATTTTCATGATGTTACCTCCCATATGAGTCAGAAACTCTTTTTAGGATCTTTTAAGTCTTGCAGTTGTTCCATGCTAGCTTAATTATGTAAAATGGTTTGCAGCTAGGGAATAATTACCTATCTGGCTTACAAAACAGTTTTTATCATATTGTGAAAATCTTTGGGATGTTTCACTCTGCTCGTACTTTTAAAAAGTACTGCTTGCAATAATAATATTTTGGACTTGTGTATAGGAAGCTATTGGGGTTTAAAATGTCCATCTTATTTTTGCATGCTAAATGTTGCCATTTCAGTGAATGTTTGGCTTCATCACACATATTAACGGTCAGATTTACCATGAAGGGCAATATTTGGTTTCCAGTATGCATACTTATGACCACGGACTATGAATGACATTCTTCATTTGGTTAGACACATACTATGCTGTTTAAGTTCATAGCTTACAATGACATGTGGAAGCTCAATTATTTTCATGCAGAGTACACACTAAAAAGGGCTTTGGGAATGTTCTGCTGTAGCAGCAGGATTTCACACTGAGACTTCTAGTTTCAGCTGAACAGGAGAGGACTTATTATCTAAATGCAAAATATGGCATATCTGTGGAAGGCTCATCAAATTAATCATTTTATATCACACAGATAAGTTCAGGAGAAGGTTGTTTACCCATGTTTGGATATGAGTTATGTGACAAATGCACTTATAAATTAAATTATTTTAGAACAGAAGGGAAAAAAAACAGTTATAACTCATGGATGTAATTTGGGCATTATATACAGAATAATGTCTGAGCTTTGAGGGTTATCCATTCAATGCTATTTAGTTCTGTTGCCATGAAACCTTTAGGTTATGCTTGAAAGTGACCTCATAAAGTCCTTTGTTAGCAGGCAACCCAGAGAAGGTATGTCTAAAAATCAAATGAGTACGGGTTATTATTCTATGTGATATACTTTAAGGAAGTCTATAAAGTGTAATAATATATGATAGTTGCATCATTTCAAGCTAAAATATCTGTCAGTAGGAAATTTAGATTGTGTCTTGTTACTTTTATGTGATTACAGCCAATTTTATGTACTACAAGCACCTAAATTATTGCATTCTATTATGTGCATTTTGTAGGTGTACAGACAATTATTAGCATACTATATCTAGAAAGTTAAGGAAGGATAAACGACTCTCTAAAGTAGGTAATGCAAGCTGGTGCAAGGAATAACTGATAGCCAGGGGTAGCTAACCAAACAATTTTCACTAGAATGTTGTCATACAACTGTAAATGACATAGGAACATAGGACCATAATAGACAAGCAATCAATGGGGCCATAAGATGCTAAGCCATTAATAACTTTACGCAGACAGACTTAAAAGATCTTGCCACCCTTTTCCAGCACTTAATAATTCTCATCTCTCAGTTGAGCAGGGCCATTCATGATAACCCTAGTGTAAATTTGTGTCTACCCATCCAGTCATCAAGACTAGTCTTAAAGGTAGCCAATGATACTTTATTTGACCTGTCGTGGTAACATAGTCCATAGGATAGGAATACTTTCAATTAAGTACCTGTCCTTCCAGTGAGACTTGTTTATTTTTTTATGTAGATTTAGATACTTTGTGTAGATTATTTGTAGAGCTGCTTGTCTTGCAAAGAAATAGGATTTCAAATAAGACTGAGTCTTTCATGGCACTGAGGAGAGTCATGCTAATTTCTCATAGTAGTTGAAGGATCTAAGTTAATTTCTTTGGTTACAAATCTTTGGAGCCTTTTGAACAATATGCTTGGATTTGCATATACCAAAGGGAGCATTATATTCAATGAAGGGCCTAATAAGGGAAGAGTAGAGTGGTAGGATTTTTTTCTTTGGATCCTGATGATATTCCCTTGGAAATTAACTTGGCCAGTTAGAAGGATTTCCCGACCATGGTGGAAACATGATGACTGAATGACAGAGAGAGAGAGAGAGAGAGAGAGAGAGAGAGAGACAAAGTGAGAGAGAGAGAGAGAGAGAGATTTATCCACATAAGTACCCTGGTAACTTATGACTGTATCTGTTTGAAGAGGGGTACCGATTATAATATATGAGACAGGAGCAATGTTTCTGCCAAATGCTACTATGCTGCCCTTTTTTTATTTAGTTTGAGGACATTTTTGATATACCAAGCATGTGCATATTCCGGTCCTTGCTGGAGCTGTTTTTATCAGTGAATTAACTGCTAACAGTGCCCTGTTTGCAAACATCACCAAACTTGATCAACTACTCTTCTTCAATATTGGCTTTAATGCCTGCAAAATAGATGTCAAACAGGAAAGGACCCAGAACTGATCCCTGTGGCTTCTAATTAGTTACAATTTTACATTCGGTGGGAACCATAAAATTTCAAAACTTGAACTCTATAGGACAGCCAGAATGCAATCCAGTGGGCAATGCATGAGTTTACATTATGCTTGTCTAATTTTTCAGTAATACCAGTATGGAATATAGTGTCAAAAGCCTTGGCTAGTTTGAGATAAGCAGTGCTCACAGAATGACCACTGTTCACAGACCCTGTAACCTTTTCAAAGAAGCTTACTAGGTTCAGGAGACAGGACTCCAAATCAAGCTGATTGGGATCTAGATCAGTTAAGTTACCTATGTCTGAATAAATGAGTTTTGCTATGTTACGTTTCAAGGCTGTGCATGTAAGTCTATTGAGGCAGATAGGCATATAATAATCTGGATCTGGAGAGGGCTACCTTTGTGCAGGAGAGTCGGAGTGATTGTTTTCCAGGCATGAAGACCAAACCTTGTAGACAGACTGGGGACTAACAGTTTAAGTAGAGGCTCAGATAGTGCATCCTTGTCATTTTTGACAGTGCAGCCCATGAAAGTATTATTTTAGCTATTCACAGGGATTCTAAGACTTACTCCAAGGAGATTTCAGGGAAAGATAAATTCTCAGGGATTGTGGAGAAAACAATGTAGGCAGGAGTGGTAAAGTTAGCGCTAAATCTGTCTGCTACTATATTAGCTATATCTTTGGAGTCGGAATGGATTATATTATTCTGGATGAGCTCAGTGTATTATTTGATATTATTCCTTCATTTTCTGACATAACTGAAGAAAGATTTGTACTGTCCTCTGGAATCTGTAGCAATCTAAAGTTTATATTCTCTGCTTTATATGTTCTAATAATACTTTTAACTTATGTTTCAGCATAGTCTTAAGGTAGGGAGGGGGATTGTCTTACAACTTTTCATTGTTTTTCTTCATTTGTTGAACAGTTTACTAACACATGATTTAGACCAGAGACATTTATTCCTGAATTATATTTACGGTGGATGGGTTCTGACTTTTCTATGCAACTGTTCAAGTGCTGGCAAAAGTCTGAGGTGAATGTGGCACCCACTCAGTTGGGTCCATTTACAAGGGATTGTTGTGAATTTTAAATAGGTCTTCTACAATGTTTGCCTTGTAGAAGTCCCTAAAGATGGTCTCATTTGGAGGTGTGGTGGTCACACTAGGGCTGATACAGAAGATGTTTATCCTGGGATGAGGAGATGTAAGGTGGGATGCAGGCAGGTGCTAGGTTGGTAAGGACCAGATCAAGGAAATTAGAGCATCTAACTGGAAGTTTTACACTTTGCTACAATAAATTGGTATTAATGAAGTCTATGAAATACTTGAGCATGACTTTTTAGAGGTGTAAGTGTGCCAATCAATGCTTGAGTAATTGAAATCCCCTTGTAAGAAAGTATTTAGCTTTATATTTAATGATTCAATAATGTAAAGGTAAGCTCTGTGAACTTTGGGTGACAGTGATGGGGATCTGTAGCTAGCAATGAAATAATAGCTGGATTTGTTAAACATGATTTGGATATAGATACTTCCTTGGAGTTACCCAAGGGTCTGAAAGCATGATAGTCACTAAACCCTATTATAGAGGGAGAGCTATCATTGCACTGAAACCATGTCTCAATGACTTCACAAATATGAATGTGTTCAAGTTGCAAAAGTTCTGGTATCTTTCTACTTAGATTTCTAGCACTGAGTAGTGCTTTCTTGATGTTATCCAAATTTGAGTTTGAGTTTCCTGTGTAGAAATTTCTAGTGGGTGGCTCTGCATAAAAGGGGACTACAGAAGAAACAAAGGCTTTAGACTTCAGACATATTGGAGGTCTGATATGACAGGTAGAAACCATCTCTGGTGGAACAGGAAGAGTTATCTACCATATCATCCCAGGCTGATACATACTGGGTCACCTAAGGATGACACCAACTATTTAGCCAATTGTTAAAGCCAACTATCATATCTTTGTATCTAGGTGCCATTCTTGGTGAAGGCAAGATACTACTCAGTATCAGTGTCTTTCCTTTATCTGCAACATACATGCATAGTGAGTACTTTCATATTTCTCTGCATGGCCCTCTGGGTAGAATGTCTCAGCTTATTAACTTCTGCATAGGCTACCACTAGGTCATAGTCATATCTGTCTGGCTTAAAGGCCCTTAGGGCCCTTGTAGCTTCACAGATCTTGGCACTAGGCAAGCATCTTATAGTCACCCTGTTCTTGTCCAGTCTGTTGAGTATGGAGTCTGTATGCTAACTGTAGAGTCACCTGTGACTAAAAAAAATACATATGTGAAAGCAGACTTAGTGGGCCTTATGGGCTTAGGCCTGCTTTCCTTATGACTCTTGGGTGAGCTCTATGGATTTTCAATATGTGTGAGTGGAGAAGGAGTAGGTGCTGCTTTGTGGCCTGGACGCTGAAATATTTTATGAGTTCTAGGAGTCTTAGGTCATTTTTTCTTTATAGACTCAGCATATGTTAAGTGTTTAATAGTGTGATATGACTGATATGGAACTGTGAAGGTATGATGTTTACCAGTAGTGGTTTGATGTGAGAGGACTACCTCCATATTTCTTAAATATGTACATCTCTCACAGGTTGTATTATCAACTGGAAGAAGTAGTGAATAGTCAATAAGCATAATACAGGTGCTACACTGCCTTAGAACACTTAATGCAATCAGACTGGCTGCAAATGGGGTGACAGTAGACTGTTGAGCTATGTTGCCAGTGCGTAGATGACTGGAATTTGCAAAGTATTTGGTTGACCTTGAGAAATGCTACAGATCATCATCGTCATCATCATAATCAGGATTGGTTAATTTTGTTAAAATCTGTGTACTTATTAATTTTTACAGTATGTCACTGCCACACAATATGAAAAAAGTAAAATAATGTAAAAAATACAATGAGATGTTCATTTGTTAAAAGATTGCTGACTTGTGCTGCACATTATCAGACTGCTCAGCGTAGTTATATAGCATTGCCAATTTAGACATGACAGTGTATAACACCAAATAATGCAGACGGTGTGATGATACAACAGTATTCTAATTATTGGCTAACTAGATATTTAGCTGTTTGCATTCCCTAATGCAACACTTAGCTAAAGTATCCAAACAGACAAACAGGTTAATAAAAAGTATATAAAACAAAAACAAAAACAAATAGAAACATCCTGTTCATTTTGAGGTGGAAGGGAATTACATCTAAATTGTATAAACAGAATTGAATTGTGTTAGCAAATTGATCTGATGATGCTCTGTGATATGGGCAAAAGCCCTTAGTCAAAGTCTTTATGTATTTTTTAATTGAATAAATTGAATTTTACCTGAAAACAAATGGGACATTTCTATTTGTTTTTATTTTTAGTAATATTTGGTTGCAGTTGGACGGTTAATAAAAAGTACATATTTCTGCATCCCATTTGCAAGTAATATTATGGGAGAATAAAGATAAAATGAGATTACTTAGAAATTTAAATATTTACATTGCGCAACCATTTAGCATCATATACATTTTGTCTGTTGCTGTATGCCATAACAACAGCTGTCAGTCATTATCATGAGCACTGCCATGTTTCTGTGTGCAGCACATGACTTTCATGCCTTACTCAGCACAATTTGAGAAATAGCTGATATAACAAACAAATCTACAAAAGTTAAAAATAAGATAAATTATACAGTAAAAAGTGCAATATATAACAGTAGAAGGTAAATAGTCTGCCATTCATTTGTTTTCTAAACTACTTGTCTAGGTGAAGGTTATTCTGGTGGTAGCAATCTGATCAGGGCAAATCAAGCTGCTCTATCCCTAGCAACAGTCAATAGTAGAGTCTATGGAATACCAAAGAATTCTCAGTTACGTGGGGAGACTTAATCTCATTGTTCTGACCGGAGTATTTTCAACATCATGTGAGTAGAAAATATATGTGTGTGTGTGTGTGTGTGTGTGTGTGTGTGTGTGTGTGTGTGTGTGTGTGTGTGTGTGTGTGTGGGTGTGGGTGTGTGCGTGTGTGTGTGTGTGTGTGTGTGTGTGTGTATGCTGTTTATATGCAGATTGCAAATGGAGTTTGCTTGGCAATCTAATTTGTCACTGGACTGTGCTTTTAAGTTAGTTAGGTTGGGAGGGAGTGGGGGAGTTGGGATATGAGTGAGGTCACAAGATAGGCAATGAAGGGGAGGGAAGCTATATACGTTCAGGACTAGGGAAGGGCAGTTCTCTTTGGCGCTACAGTGTATGTTAAGATAGACTGTAGTGTCCAAGTGATCAGCCAGAGCTTTTCACATTGGGTCCAAGTATTTCCTATCATAAGAGGTTTTTCTTTAGCAGGAGGTAAGTGTGAGAGGTTTATATAATGGAGGAAGTTGTAAGGTAACATATGTCAGAGAGCTTAGATTTTTTTCTTCCTGGAATAGTTTACAAATATGGTTCTGGAAGTTTAGGCAGTTTTTGCAGAGGAGCATATGCATTTGTGAAAGATATGGATTCTTTAATTAAATGGTAGCATAATTGTAACTGTTTGGTTTCTAGTAATAAAGGTTTGATTCTCTGTACAAAAACTAACTATATTTTTTATTTAGTGCTGCTAGAGGATTTTGACTGCAATACCAGAAGGTAGTTAGTATTATGCTGAGTATCAGTCATTTGTGATTGTTTTGTAATGTAATTAAAGGGTGTTACGAGGGATCCTTCAGTGGTCAGCTTGTATCTCTACCAAAGTAGACAAATTAGATAGGGTGGTCCAGGCAGTTAGGAGTGTTCATGACTGTTAGGGTGCACATCTAATGACACCTTGCTTGTGCGAGTTAAGCATGACTCAGTTTGCATCAGGCATGACCCCCAGCATTGTGACATTATCTGGCCATTGGTGGGGTTTCGAGGCAATGATAGCCATTGTGGTGGATCCTAATTTGGGCAAGAATTGTAACTTGTTAAAAAAAAAAAAAAAAGAGAGAGAGATATAGAAGGCAACATCAGTAGTGGTAGGAATCCATTTACAGGTTACAGCGGATCACAAGTAATTTAAAAAAAAAAAAAAAAAAAAAAAACAAAACCCAAAACAAAAATGGATTTTAAATGGGTCAGGGTGTAAGGAATGCAGTATCTTGAGTTGGGAGCTATTCCTAGCTGCAGGGATTTAGCACACTGCTCATGGTGAGCAGATTGCAAGTAGGCTATAATAAAACAAAGAAAAAAGAAAAAACAAAGTCAGCAAGTTTTTTGGTAATGGAGACATAGCTGTCTGCTTGTTAGCACAATAAATCTTTGACCAAGTCAAAATAATGGCAAGACAAAGGTCCATAAATATGGACAAACTTTAAATAACGCTTTTATAAAGTTAGAATGTTGCTAAAACAGACTGTTTTGTTTTACCTTGCATTCTGAAAGATATACAGTCAGAAACTCAAATGACTGTCACTATTTGCGGAATTCAATCCTCACTGTTTTTCCAGACGACCACAATTTTATGAGGAATAATCTAAATATCAGACAAAAATCTGGACATTCTGGGAAATCTAGACAGTTGAGAAGGTGTGTACAGTTGTACTGAAAGTGGAAGGTGTGTACAGTTAGAGCTGGATGTTGTAGTCCACTGTTCATCAGAGCAGATTGCAGGAGTACAGTGGTTTGGCGGCAGGTACAGAAGGATAAAGTTTTAAGCTGTGCTTTCTGCAGTACAGAGCTGATTCCTCTTCTCTCATTTAAAAAAAAGAAAAAAGAAAAGAACATGTAAATAATTCTAACAGTTTGCAGTGGCAGTATTGGACATTTAACCATCACCACCACACTGGTGGTCTCGGTGCTAAGGGTATGATTCCTTTGGTCTCCTGAGGTTGTAGGCAAATCTGTTAAATAGTCATTGGGGAGCAGAGTGTTGGCAGGGGGTTAGGTCAGAGGCATTTTGAGACAGCAAACTGGGTGGCAGATCCAAAAAAGCAAAAAAAAAAACAAAAATATGAGAGGCGGAGAAAAGGATAGTATTGTTTTCCAGGATTGTATGGTAATTGCTATTCAGACGGGGGTAACCCCCTACCCAAACACCCCTTAAAAGAAAAAGAAAGAAGAAAGGCAAAAGTAATAATAATAGTTATGATAAATACATAAATGTATATAATTCATAGATAACAGGGGAAGGAGTAAGTGAGTGGATGGGGAGGTTGGTGTGATTATTAGCTTTAGCATATGCAGCTGTTCTAATGCTCTGTTATGGTTGTCTCATGCAGGATTGTGCAATTGGAGGATTTAGTGAGGAAGGGGCAAGAGTTGGTGTCAGAGGCAAATTATTTATTTCAGAGAGTGTGAGCGCAGGGGCAAGCATCACCCAAGGCTGTCCAAGAAGTATCCGGATGGAAGTGATGAGGTCAGGTGGACCTTCTAGCCAGGAGAGTTTGAAGGGCTGCAGCAGAGATGCATACACAGAAGCCTCAGGAGCTGATAGGAAGTGGCAGAGAAGTGTGACCAAGAAGCCCTCAATGTCTCAGCAGCAACCGACAAGTTTGAAGATAATATGTTTGCTGGGCAAGGGGGACTTAGGCAGTAATATGTTAATTGCTGACTTGCTTACTTTGGTACATGATGTAAATTCTTAAGAATTGTGTAGAATGCAGAGTTTGCTGGGGGTTGAGAGTACTGGAGGGCACCTAAGTGAGAGGTCAAAGGTACTGCAAAGGAGGGTAGATCTGACAGGGACTGGGAGTGCTTTGGGAGGAAATCAGGAATTTTCACTGTTGCCAGTTACCAGGGGGTTTGGTACAGGGAGTCAGGTAGTAGAAGAAACCTCTGCGGGGCATTATAGATCATTTCAACAAAGAGGGAAATTGGTAAACCAGTCTTTATTACAGTGCACATTTTGCAGGCTTTACAGGGGAAGATTTGGCGGGGAGAGTTTGCTGAAGTTTCTGTTCTCATAAACACTGAGGGTGTTCAATGGGTGGCAGTGGAGGAGTCACCTGGGGTCAAGGATCTCACGGCAGCCTGGGCTGCTTTGAGGAAGAGAAGTGCAGGGTGGCATTGTCTGAAAACTTGGGACAATTGGGGTTGTTTATTTCATGGCTGTTATGGTTGAAAAGGAGCCTCAGCAGGTTCCTAGGTTCATAGGTATGTACTAGGCTAATGGCCCTGGAGCCTTTACAAGCCTAGCCCAAAATAATTGCCCAGGCACCATGTCACCTGATGTTAGTTCACAGTGCCCATATCCAGTAGGGCAACTGGAGTGCTTCCTGGGGTGAACTTTCTGTTACCCATCCACTCATCAAATTTCTCTTGAAGAGGGCCATCGAAGTGCTTTGCTTGACATGAATGGGAAGCTTATTCCAGAGTATGGGCAGTCTTTGGGAAATGAACGTGTCCCTCCAGCATGTTCTGTTAATTGTGGTAATGAGGTTGTGATCTCTGGAGTGTGTGGCACAGGGGGATTGGGATTTCTTTAGGTGTAGCATTTCAAGTAGGGCTGGGTCGGACATGGTTTGTAAGTCAAGCAGAGATCACCTCTAAGTAGACGATAAGAGACTGAGAGCAGTTGAAGTTTCTTGAGTCTGTCCATGTAGGACATGTGTTTAAGGCCTAGTATCGTTTTTGTGAGGTACTTTTTTGGCCTCTCCAGCTGCTGTAGGTGTCTGGTCAGGTACATGCCAAATGGGGCATTATATTTGATGACTGGTCTAATGAGGGATGAGTAGAGAGGGATGATGACCTCTTTCTTCCTGGATGCAAAACCTTTTGTTATAAGATGTGTCACGTAGAAGGACTTTCTGACCACAGTGGCAATGTGGTGGTCATAGTGAAGTGGCTGTCAACCTGGGTGCCCGGATCTCTTATGGCCCCTTCGGTGTTCAGTGGGCTCCCATCAATGTGGTAATTCATGGGAACTGAGATTTTTCCAAAGGGGATGATAACACAATTTTTGGTGTTAAGCTTCAGGCCATGGTTGAAACACCAGTCACTGGTCACAGAGAGGCCCTTTTGTAGGATGTTTGCTTCACTTGGGGAGTTGATAATGATGCCTAGCTTGCAGTCATCAGTGAACTTGCTCAGCCAGAGTCTTTCTGTGTTGGCCTGGACTTCTGAGAAGTAGATGCTAAACAGGAGAGGGCCCAGGACTGAGCCCTGTGGGACTCCATTCATGACTGGTCAACAGTCTGACTTGGAATCCACAACTTTCACTCTGTGGGTTCTGTCTGTGAGCCAATTTGCAACTCACCTAGTGATGTAAGGGTTGATGCCTAGTCTGCTGAGTTTATCAATGATACCTGAGTGGGGAATGGTATCAAAGGCCTTGCCAGGTTGAGGTAGGCTGTATTGAGGCCTTACCCTCATCCACAGCCTTGGTGACTGCCTCAAAGAAGTCAACCAGGTTCAGCAGGCAGGATCTCCCCTTGACAAAGCCAAACTGTGTGGGATCAAGAGCTTGGAGATTGCCTATATCTTTGTTAAGCAGGTCCATGATGATGCGCTCCATAGCTTTGCATACCAGACTCATCAGGCTAATGGGGCAATAGTTACCGGAGTCTGTAGTTGCTCGTCTTTTATGGAGCAGGATAACTGTAGCAGTGCACCATTTGTTAGGAACATAGCCTGAGGTAAGGCTGTGATTGAACAGGGCACACAGATATGGTGCCAGTTCATTTTGTAGCTCATGTAGGATGCAACAATGCAGTTTTTACCTGTGCCACAGAAATGGTGGGTACCAGGCTTTCTTCTGGTATTGTGCACAGGCATTTCCACTATTCTATTACTTTTTACTGGTCAGGGAGGCTCAGTGTCTCAGGGGTGATAATTACTGACTATGGTATGATCAACATTTTTCTAAGCTCAAAGCTATGGACAAATCATTGATGTGGAAGAAAACACATCCTGATATGTGGATGGAGACCATGCTGGATAGGTTGTTCAGTGTTGTACAGGAATAATTGGATGGAATGGGGAGCAAGGTGAAAACATGTTGAGCTTTTAATGCAGATAAGTCTTCTTGGCCCACATGTAGGTTCTTGCACACTTTTAATCATTGTGCAGGGCACTATCCTGAGATCAAATGCTGGAAGAAGTTGTCCTTGGTGGGGTTGAGAGTTGATGCTTATGGGGCAGGGAAAAGTGTGGAGATTGAGTAAAGAGGTAAAGAGGACAGAGGGGAAGAGGGGCATCAGGGATGTGTCCATCCTTTCGAGGTAATATCAGTCAGGAGGGCAAATTCACCTATTAATGCTAGTCAGTTATAGCAGCTGCTGTAGCACTACCCCAATAAGGAGGCATCTATAGAGCTGGTGAGGGGGTTAATTTGGGTGGGTTATTTCATATCTATAAGAATCTGAAATTGGCAATAGAGGAGGAGGCAGTAATACAGAAACTGTTGGATAAGGAATTGGCTGTACACAGGTTGTTAGGTCCCTTTGACTTTCCTCCATTTAATGATTATCATATATCTCCTTTGAGGTTGGTGTCCAAGAAATCACAGTGGGAATTTTGGTTAATACATCACTTGTCCTTTCCAAAAGGTGATTCAGTCAATACTCATATCGATAGGTCAGATATTATGGTTTAGTATTCATCTTTGGATGAGGTAGTGAGGGTGATCAGAAAATTCAAGGATCCTTGGATGTTCCTTGGATCTTATTTTGATGATTTCTTGTTGATCGGGGAATGGAAGGCATCGGAGATCAAAAGAATCAAGTTGTACAAGGAAGTGTGCATGGAGCTTGTGGTCTGTTAGCAAAGGACAAAGTTGGGCAGGGGGTCCAGCTAAAATACTACCCTTTTTAGGTATGCATTTGAATGTAAATTTAGAAATGCTAACGCTGCCATGTGAAAAAGGTAGAGAAAGTCAAGGGTAGAGTTGAGTGAATGGTGGACAAGAAAAAGACAGGGGTAAAGGAAGTGATGGAGCTTTTAGTTTATTAAATTTTGCATGCATATTGATAAGACCGGGATGTATATTTATGACAGCTGTGGTCAATTTGTTACAAGGTGCAAAGTGAAAACATCATTGGGTGAGGGTGGGCAGGCAAGGCAAGGAAGACATCTTTATTTGGCTGCAGTTTCTCCAGAACTTTAATGGAGTATCTTTTTGGTAAGATGAGTGGTTTATTTCATCAGCTATTGATTTGTTTATGGCTACACCAGGGGGTTTAGGTATGGGAGGATATTTTGCTGGCAGGAAGTTCACTGAAGTATGGCCAGAGGGGTGGCATGACAAGCATCATAGGGATATTACTTTCTTGGAATTGATGCTGATCTGGGCATCATTTGTAGTACAGAAGGAGGACTATCAGAAAAAGATGGTAATATTCTATTCTGATAATGTAGCTGTAGTGGAAGTGTTGACTAAGAAGACTGCAAAATCTAGCTGGGCATAAGTTTTTTTAACCATTAACCTTTCTTTTTCCACAACCATTGCAATGTTTTGGTTGATAGTCTGTCCCATTTTCAGTTTTTCAGGTTTCAGCTGCTGCAGCACATCAGTTAAGCTGAACTATTCTGTCCAGGAAGGTGTGGGAGATTGCTCAAGCATGTTAAATTGGCTGGTTCAGCAATCCTGTTGCAAGGCTACTAGAAAAGCATACAGTCAGGCTTTGATAGTTTTAAAGCAGTTTGTTAGTAGTTTGCCATCAGATAGAAGGTGTTGGTCTGTAGGGTTAGCATTGAGATTTTGGTGGAGAAATAGTAGGCTCCTAATGCAGTTAGGAAGGCTGGGGTTCACCATGAACTGTTGAGTGCTGTTTCAAAATTGTTGGGTTTATGGGATGTGACTAAGGTTTGGAGGTTAGAGAGACTGTTGAAAGGTTGGAAGATGGTGTGGACAAAATAGGGGATGGAAGGCTACTGATAGGCAAGCATAATTTGTATTGCTGTTGGCAGGATTGCACAAGGTGGCTTGTTCTTAATTTGATTATATGTTGTGGGCCACTTTGGTAATTATCATGTATGTTGGTGCGTTTTGAATTAGTAAATTGCTGGGACATCCCAAATGGGAAGATTTCAGAATTACTTTGACAGGTGTATTGATTTAGCTAAGTCGATCAAAAATTGATCTGGAGGGAGTGGGTAATTAAGTGTTGTCATGAAGTGGTGTAACCTTATTATGTCCAGAGGCTTGGGTTAGAGAATGGTGAGAGGCATGTGGTAAGTAGCTAGAGGAGGTTGTTTTTCAAGCTTTGAAGGGGAAAAAGTTGGCCACTAAGAAGTTTGTGTCTTGAGTGCGGATGGCATTAAAAGTGCAGGGGGTGGCAGTGGACAATTGTGCCACACATTCTTTCAGAATAGGAAGGGCATCTGATTTAGCTGAGGAAGGAAGGTCAATGGAGGTGATTAAAAGAACAGGGAGATGGTGATCAAGGACAGTTTTAATTTACATTCATTAATAAAAAAATAAATAAATAAACCAAAGGGAAATGAGGGGTATCTGTGATGTTAATGGTGTGCTTTTCTTTTTCTGGCTATTAATTGTATTGGTTCACTCATTTTTTGTTGGCAGTTAGAGTGGCAGAAGTTTGTCCAAGTGGTATGATTATGGGCCTGTATCTGGTACATTGTCAAGTCCAGTGGTGTAATTCTAGAGGTTTTTAGTGATGTCAGTCATTGCCAGCATTGGAAGAGGTCAGACAGCAAACTGGCAACCCGTTTGTGACAATTATACATTTGGGAGGTAATGACATTGGGTGCATAACTGATATTTTATTAAGGGATTTGCCAGTTGTTGTGCAGAGATTTCCAAGGGATAAGGTTGTTTGGCTGGCCATAATTCCTTGGTTGATATTGAAAGATGTTGATATGTTTAAGGCAATAGAGTTGACTAGGAGATTCCTTAACCACAGGGTGGCCACGATGAGTGAGTGTTAGGCTTTTTTTGTAGTGGAGCACTAGAATATTGCAGACAGGGATCTGGTCTGGTTCTATGGTAATGGAGTACATCTCAGCAATATTGGGTTAGACATTCAAAGTGTAGATGCCTTTGTTTTTGCAGGATTTATTTGGGCGATAGTTTGGGGTTTGGGGGAAGGAGGCTGTGGTACAGCTTGGTGGGCAGAAGATGGGCCATAGTAATAGTAGTGTAGGGAGTAGCCCCCTCTGCCAGTGTTACAGTTAACACTCTCATTGGTTCAGTTAAGTGGTGCAACTCTGCCTGGTGGAGTTGAATTTTGGTCAGATGCTGTTAATAAGTTTGTGTTGAACTGTATAACACACTGCCTAGTTTCTGTAAAGAGGTGTTGTTGAAGTTAACAAAATGTTCAAGGAGGAGGTGAGCTGCCCATTTGTTTTATGGTGTGATAATATTTGATGTATTTACTTGTTGTTAAGGAAGCTGGTTGTTACTGATATGTTGTAATTTGTAATAAAGCTGATTGCAAAGTCATGAGAGTTGTGAAGTGTGTTATTGGTGGGGTGGGGATAGCCCAATGGCAAAAGTGCTTATATAGTTTATATTGCATCTTGCACAAGCTACCCAGTTTTTACAGGCAAAACATGAAAGCTAATGCTTAGCATTTATGAGCATGCTAATGTTTTAAGTAATAAAACATATTGAATGCATTGGGTAAATAAATTGTTAAAGAACACTAACAGATTTAAAGTTTAAAGTTTTAGAGGAACATTTAGATAATGCCAGAGATGGATACAAATAATATGACTGAAGTAGTATTATTGAAAATCAAGATTCAGTGCGTGTATATCAAATGGTCATAATTAGTTCTTGTCAAAGCAAAACATTAGAACATTTGTGCTTATTTAGTCTTACTTTTTGATGTACTATATTGTGTTGATATTATACACAGATCTCAACAAATATGGACAAAGCCTAAAATAATGGGGAGGGGGGCAAAAAATTAAATCAAAGGGTGCTTCAACTAAGTATTAGTTTAAGGGTATGCACACTTATGCAACCAGCTTACTGTATGTTTTTTATTTGTTATGTTTTTCTCCTAACAGATTTGTTTGTTTTTCAATTAAAATGTATAGGTTATAGGTCACATTAAAGGTGGGAAAAGTTTTGAAATGATTTATTGTGGTCTCATTTTTTATATCACAAAAACATGGCATTTTAACAGGGGTGTGTACACTTTTTATATCCACTGTACATTTCCTCACCAATCATCCTTTCTGTTCCAAGCAGTATCCATATTTCAAAATCTGATCATCCCTGTATTCTCCTGCTCAAAGTGTAGATTTATTAATCTTAGAGACAGTTCCTTTATCTTTCCTATCACTTCCTCTAGAGTTTCATGAATCAATACGCCACCAGTAGAAACATTTTCAGTCTTCATTTAAACTCTTTTATTACTTGTAGAACAAGGAAGTAATGCTTTAGGGTTATCTGCTCAACATAAACCTCCTGTCCAGCAACTGATAACATTTTAGAAAGTTGCCAGGATTGCCAGGGAAATTAGTCTGTCTCATAACATGCTAAGTCAACACAGGAATGGAGAAAGGAAATTCTGCTGATAGGGATTACTGCAATTAGGTTTATAGGCAATAGGCAAGAGGGGAATGGAATTTATTGGAAAAAACTGGCAAAGGAACCAAGGTATTTGAGCAAATAACTAGAGAGGGAATGATGATAGAATGGAAAGATGCCAATAATTCATTTGGACTGCAGATTAGAGATTGCCCTCTCTTTCAAGGATTGATATCAAAATATAGGCAAAGAGAAAGAAACAGGGGGATCCTAAGTGCAAGACCAGCACTGGTAGAGTTTTTAGTAGAATTGAGAACAGAAGCTGACATTAAAAAAGGAATAATTAGTGCAGCATATAAAATATTGCATGACAACTATAAGAATCAATCAGAGGAGGTTAGAAAGGATTGGGAAGAGAGATTTTATAAGCGATTCACAAAGAAACAATGGGAGGATATATGTACATCTCCCAAATATGCAACAAAATCTAGAAGATTAGGATTTTTGCTTGGAAATGTTTTCATAGATATTTTTATACCCCAAGAAGACTCCAGAGAATTTTTTCTCCAGCAGACAGCAAATGCTGGAGGTGTGACAGGGAAGAAAGAGGTAATTGGGACCATATTTTCTGTAAATGCAGTGAGTTTGTGGACTTTAAAGATTCCCTGTGAGATGCACTGTCAGAGATGCTGAGTGGGCAGATTGGTGTGATGAGGGAGATGATTTTTCTGAGCTATGATACAGAATCGGAATTGCCTAGACATGGGAAGGCTTTGATGTGTCTAATTATGGTGGCTGCCAAAAAAGCAATTACTAGAAAATGGAAATCAAAATCTAAATCAACTATATTAGAGGTAGTGAATATAGTAACAGAGATAAAACAACCATAATTGAGAGCTTTAGAAAAGGGTAGGAGCAAACTGCACAGGAAAAAATCGGAAATGTGGGATCAATATATACAGGGGAAGAATGAGTTTTAAAAGAAGGCAGGACTTAAATGAACTATGTAATGTTTGACTGAAAACAATTGGATAGATTCTAACTGATGCATAATGTTTGCACCTGGGAATGTGTCAGTATGGTTTGTGATGTAAAATGCTTGCAACTAGGATTGTGTCGGTGTGGTTTGTTTTCATTTATATAAGTGTATAATTGCCTGTGTTGTGAGTGATGGTTTAATAAAGATGTTTCTTGTTAAAAAAAAGCTGGAATTGAATAATTTATGTAATGTTGCTTAGGTTATATGATATATAGCAATATGTGTGAAATATAATGTTTGTAAATGTGAACTTGTTAATATAGTTTTGATTACTTTTATATAAATGCAAATTTGCCTATGTCACAAGTGTTAATTCAATAAAAAAGATGTTAAAAAAAAGAACATGCTATAAACTCAGTCAGTATAGGTTTAGGCTTCCCATACTTGATTGTAAGTCTGATTTTCACAAATGCTTAACTTTTAAAAGTCCAGCATGTCCTTTGTAAAAGGTATCCAGTCTGCTATTGTGGGATTCATATAGATTTTTTTTTTATTTTATTTTATTTATATTTGCTTACTGGGGTAGTGCACTAATTAATGATGACCAATTTGAGGGTCAGCCTAGGAGAAAAACAAAACAGTTAACCCTCCTCCCCCAAATGATGGTGCTAACAAAGTGGTTCACATTATTGATTACTGATAGGTCATAATTCTAACATAATATCAAAATGAATCTCATTGCCTTGTCTTTCATTCCAACCAATTGTTATTCTTCTTGCTCAGTTTGCTTTGCTGTCACTGCTGCCTTTTTCCATATCTGAAATATTTAGTGTTTTGCAGGTCATATGGCCATTTACTGGTCATACATACATTCTGCTTCCACTACTCCCATCTCATTCAAATACTTTTAAGTATCTTATAAACATGCCTATTAGGTTCAGCACTTCACAATACTTTTTGAGGTCTCTGGTTGATGTATGCTAAGTAGCATGGCCACTCTGGACTGATTCAGGACTCACTGTACCATTAAACTGTTTTTCATTTGCACATTCCATTCTTTCCATTGAAGTTGGTAAATGACAGACACTGTCATTTATCCTTCCACCAAAATTCATGTTGAATAAATTACTTTTACTCTAGAAACTGCTGTGTATAATTACAAGAGTTACGAAGCAAATGGAGGAGACAACCATCTTCCTCAAGTACTGTAGAACTTCTCCTCCTATTCCATTTTTGCATAATGTGTTTCATTTTTCTATATCTCTGTCCATAATTACTAACAGATCATCTTGCTAAAAAATGAGTAAAACTCAGCTATATTTATTTAAAAAGGATTTACCACCCTTGATGGCTAAAGACAGAGAAATAAATACCTGTCCATATTAGAAAATAGCTATGATAGAATGGTTAGCAGTGTGGCTATCAATCTCTTTCCATGCTGTAAATAAATTCCAAATGTCAGTCTTCAGCTGTTGTTTTCTACTGGAAAAGAGGCAGAGAAGAACTAGTTATCTGACTCTTAAGAAGTAAGTAATTAAGCAGATGTGCATTTGATTTCTAGTGGTGTTACTTAGCAGCAGAACAAAAAAGTCTCATCATTTTTAGGTTTCCCTAAAAATGATGGTTAATGAGTATTTACTTTTACTGGGTGGGATAATTCTTATATCGGTGATTTTCATGTACCTGTGTTTCAAGAACATATATAATGCTCTTGCTGTGCTATCCACTGATAGTATCTGTTTATTTTCCTGTGGTTTCAGTTGATTTAATTAAAATAAGTAGTTTAAGTAATCTCATTAAGAAGTAGCATCTTCAAAGCTATATTACTTATGTGGGCTAAAATGTTAAATGCATTCTGTTCTGGAACTTCATTTAACTGCAGATGAGAAAAAAAATACAATTATAAGACTGAGTGTAAAAGTGGATGAGTTGCATCATCAAGATTACAGAAAAGAAAAAAAGTTAAGTTTAAGGATTCACATCAACACTTATGAAAAGATCAAAATGTTAGAGTCATTGATGACAGGAGAAAATCTCTAGTTTGGGAGAAGTAAATAGTAGGGATAGTAACTTATTAACCAGGAGAGGAAGAGAAGGAGCAAACTTCAGAGTTTAGGAGATGAGTATTTAGATATTTCTAGAAACTGTTTTGAGTTTGAGGTTGTCTAAGGGCAGATGGCAACTGGTTCCATTTTGGTCACACAACACGAGTTCAAGGCTTCACCATGTGCATTTGAGGCCTTGACCTGGTAGGCAAGGTATTTGTCTTCAGACTGGAGTTCTCTTGTCGGATGGTGCCACTTCTTCAGTGAGATTAGGAAGGACATTTGGATGGTTGGTACAGAATAGAGTGGGCCATCTTCACAACTCCATTCAGTTGTTTTTATGTAGAGCAAAGCAATGGCCAAGTTTGCTATGGAGATCAGAGGCAAATTTTGTGATTTTTTTTTTGTAGCATTAATGCAGTCTATGTTGTTGAGTTGTATGAAGGTTAGTGCAGATTGAAGCAGCATGAGTATATTTGGTAGGAGATAAGTGTGGCTGTTGCCTTACAGGATTTTCCTGAAAGATAGGTTTTGATTCTGTATAAGGCACACAGTTTGTCATGAGTTCTTTGTGAAATTTGATATATGGAGGTCAACTTTTAATTTATTGTGCATGATAACACCAAGGAGTTTGGTATTTGTGACATTATTCAGGATGATATTGTTAGAAGAGATAATAGAAAGATCAATATGAGTGACAGAACTGGATCTATGTAGGAAGAACATGATTTCTATCTTTTTAGCGAGGGTTGGGAGGATGGCCTAATGGTTAAGGTGCTTGCCTTGCAAGTGCAGAGTTTGAGTCTCACAAGGGCTAATTGGCTAGGCTTAAAATGGCTCTCAAGGGCAGTTAGCTTAGTATGAACCTATGAGTATTAGGTCATGTTGTTGTAGCCAGAATGTGATTGGGGAGTATGATTCCTGAGTTTTGGCTTGCATTTCATGAATGGATGGGGAATAGCAAACAAGGGTGGAGTCTACATACTGAATAAGTGCAGAGGTATCAGAATCATTATGTTGATCATTGACAGCTATACTAAGCAGCAATGGAACCAGTGAAGACTTTTTTGGGACAACTATGTTAACAGGAAAGAAGGAGGAGTATGATCATTGCCACTTCACACACTGTATACTTAGGTAGGTATAGAACTATTTGATGGTGTTAGTAGAGAGGCTGAAAGCAGTCAGCTTAAGTAGCAGTTTAGAATGAGATACTGTGTCAAATAGTCAAGAAGTGTATCAAAAAACAAAAGACTGTTATTACAGTATAGATTGTTAATACTTACAAATGATACAAAGGCAGCTGTTATGCTGTGGTTAGAGGGCAACAGCTTAATGAATTTGGTACTGGCAACTAGTAAAATGGTTATATTAAGTCTAAGAAGGAGTTTTTGAGGGTTGTGGCTGAGATAGGCTGTAGAGACAAAGTGAAATTAGAGTGGAATTGGATAAGTGGCCATCAACTGACACTGGAAACTACATAGCTATTAGTCTGACTAGTCTAATATGTAAAGCAATGGAGCATATTATCATGAAAATTTTCTATAAAGACAGGCAGTCTTCAGACACTGGACCCAACATAGTCTGGCTTTGTCAAGGGAAGGAGGTCTCTAAACTGGGTAGACTTCTTTGGGAAGGACACTAAGGCAATGTATGAGGGGAAAAATAGTGCATACCACCTACCTGGACCTGGCTAAGACATTCAATATAATACCCCACTCAGGTATAGTTGATAAACTCACTGAACTGGGCATAAACCCTTACATAACTTGCTGGATTGCAAGCTGGCTCAAAGACAGGGCCCAGGAAGTCTGGATACATAATACCACCTCCACTAAGAGACTGGTCACCAGTGGGGTACCCCAGGGCTCCATGTTGGGACCTCTGCTATTTGGCATCTACTTCTCAGAGGAAAAGGCTAATGTCAAGGGCCTTTGGCTGACAGCATTCACAGATAACTATAAACTGGGAGCTATCATAGATTCCCTGCATGACACAAACATCTTACAAGAGGGTCTAACACAGATAAATGTCTGGTGCCAAAGTCATGGATTAAAACTATGCCAAGAAACATGTTATAATGTCTTTTGGGAAAACTGCCACCTGGGCTAATTACTTCATCAATAAGACACCCACAAGTATTGACATGGTAGTCAGGGATCTGGGAACATATTTAGACAGTAATCTGGCCTTTGTGCAAAATGTGGCCAAAAAAACAAAATCATTCTGTGTTGCCCAACTTATAAGTAAGGGCATGGCAACTAGTTCCAAGGTAGTCATAATGACACTTTATTTGGCCATTATCAGACATGTCACTGAGTATAATGCTCCCTTCGGCTTGTACTTGACCAGATATATGCAACTGCTGGAGCACTGAGAAAGTTTCCTTACCAGGAGATTTCAAGATATAAACACATTGTCCTATACAGATTGCCTTAAAGCCCTGTCTCTATACACTGTTTCCTACAGGTTAGCGACAGGTGAGCTATGCCTAGCATACAAGGGCATCCTCAGATCCAGCTCTGATGGATCTTTTGCACATCTGCAAAATGAAAAGCATCAGAACCACTACATCCAATTATTTAAATTTTGCTTGTGACATAAATAAGAAATGTTGGCATGACAGATATGTGTCAAAGAGGATTCCCTTGCTCTGGAACAGGCTTCCCATCCATGTGAAGCAGAGCCCATCCTTAACCATATTTAAGTGTAACCTTGACCAGTGGATGGGAAATCAGAAATTCACCCCAGGACTGACCCCTATATCTCTGACAAATAGAAGTAGACAGTAATGCTCAAACTAACAAAGCCCCACCACAAAAACTGTAGACACTTCTTAATATACCCCTCCTAGTAAATGCCCATGATACAGAGGGACACAACTTGGTTGGATTACATGGCTAGTCTTATAAAGGCCCTGGTTGTCGTTAGCCTAGTATATATCTAAGAATCTATGAACCTAAGTGGGTTACTGGGGTTCTAATGAGGGAGAGAAGCAATTGTGTTGATGAAGTGGGAGTTAATAGAGCAGACAATGTTATAATCAGAGTCAATGGACATAGGGTTAGGTTGAGGTGGTTTCCCAGGATTTAGTAGATTGTTATTTGATGCCCAGGATGTCTTTCGATTTGATATATGGTCATCTTTCAAAGTAAAATAAAGATTTTTGATAGCAGATTTTGACTTGATTTCATATAGTTTACTAGTATTCGAAGGCCTGAGGTGTCCAGTTGTGGTACCAGTGCCTTCAAGCTCTATCTCATTTTCTCATTAGCTGTCTTGTGTTCTGAATTAACCAAGGTACAGAGTTCATTTTGACTTGTTTTCTTTTGGGTAGGGGGCATTTAGAATACCTGAGAAAATTTTGTTAACGGTCTCTGTTGCTTCATCTAGGTTGAAATGTTTTAGATAATAATTTACTTGTTTGAGTGCATATATGAAAGTGTTTATGTTGAAATTTGTTAGGTTGTAGACTGTATTGTAGCGTTGAACAGATGGGCTCCTATTGTAATTTCTAATAGTGTTAAGTTGAGTGGAGATCATTAATGTTATCAGGTTGTGTGCTTGACTGGAAGATTTTTTATGGGTCAGTTGTAAGGATTTAAATATTTATTTGCAATCTAAATATTTATTTGTAACGATCAAGGCTGTGAACAGATTTTTTTTTGTTTTATATGGATGATAAGTTTCTAATGGTTACAGATATGTAACATTTATTGGGAACTGTCTTGGAATTTACTCATAAAATCCAATATATTGCAGGATATAATAGCAATCCTTCTAAGACTTAAGTATTCTTGTTATCAACAAAGAAAAATTAAAAAATATGCAGATGCATGCTGTGCTCACACTTAAATTTATAGGTAGGGACTGTACATTTAATTTGTGTGGAACAGTTGATTTATCTGCCTACCAGGCAGATTTAGAAATAACTGAATTGATAACATTCGGAAGCTTCTAAATTTATTGTTAGGATGAGTGAATTTCTTAAAATCAGGCTAATGTCATGGTTTCTATTAAAACTAGAACCATTCTTCCATGATGTGGATGGTATACAGAAATCAGGAGACAGTAGAGAATTTGTTTATGGTATAGGGGATTATGGTATGGGGGATTGCCATGAATTCCATGGCAAACTTTAATTGCCATCCAACTGTAATTACTGATCCCAGCAAAATGGGATTAAAAATTACAGTTTCATGCATTACATGTTGTTGTAATTATAGCTTATCTATTAGTACCTGGTTTGTACAGATGTCTCATTCCGCTACTTCAGGTATGTGATAGTGTCTTAGAAAACATAAAAGTCTTCACTTGTTATGAGCTGATGCAAATAAGACTAATAATGATTATTTATTGAAAGATCTTAGTGATTAATTAAAGCAGCATAATTATTTTATTTATTTATCTTTTTTTAATCAGGTAAGTAGACTGGTATAAGACCATTTTCGGCCGTGATTGGAGTCATAAGGCAAGTGCAACCAAATCGCAAAGAATCATGCATTTTTACTGATACAAAGATGAGTAAATGAAGCAGAGAAGTGACAACTAGGCACATGCATTATCACAGATAAGCATAGAAACATAACATACATTATGCACACTGAGGATGTACCTTAAACTAATAGAGTAGAATTACTTTTAACTAAACTCTCAGAATCTTATGTACAATTGAAATTGTTAGCATGTTGCATCAGGAAGTGGAAACAGAGACACTTAAAAAGATCTATACACAATGCAGCTTTCCCATTTACAATTACAAATATGTATAATGTCCTTAGGGATTGGTTACTTGAAAGTGACTATCTAGATCTGATTAAAGCACATTGTCAATTTACACAATATAACATATTCAGCTTGTAAAACAAAAATAAATGCAAATCAACTGCTTATGCTAAGCAGCTTTGCTCAAGATTTTGAAGCACTCACATTTATATTCTTGCTTTAGTTGTTCTTAAAAGTTTTCTTAAATGATGAAAGATTGTCAGTAGATGTAATTTTTGTAAGGAGATTTTGCCATGCACCTAAGATGAGTTTGCAGAATGTCTTTTCACTTGTGGGTAAGGAGATTATATATTTTAATAAGATATGAACCTCACAAACTCCTCAAAAAAAAAAAAAAAAAAGAATGGCATCCTGTTCCCTAAATCTATTAACTAGTGGTGGATGGTATTATTCATTCAGTAGCATGAAAGCACAGTGTTTAATAAAAAAATGTCATTCTAGCAGAAATTGTTTACCATTTCACTTGGCTTTTTGAATTTCATAGCAGCAGTGTTCTTTATTATTTACCAGGTGAAGAACCTTAAAATCTTGTTCTCTATATTCTGAAGCAGAGGAGTAGGATTCCAGTTCCTTTTTTTGCGCACTTTTGGCTGTCTGCAGTTGGCCATCAGCTTATTTTATCACATCTCCTTATTCACAAGATCTATATACAACTGCCCTCTACTGAACCAATTCTGACTCATGTTTGAGACCAGAGAGGAGATCAAGGTATCCTGAAGCAAGCTCTTGTCCCAGGAAAACATGTGCAATGAGCTAAGTTAGTTTTTCAGATGTCCACATCACCACCATGTGTGACGCAGACATAGGCGTGCCCTTCTGAAGACAATTCCCCTGCAAGTGCCAAACCTCCACAGGAAATCAATCATCAGCATGCTTTCAAACACACACACACACAAACACACACACACACACACACACACACACACACACACACACACACGCGCGCGCGCGCACGCATGCACAAGCACACACGATGGTCCCTCCTATCCTATTGGATCATGCCATCAAGTGCTTGAGCTGCTATTTGAACTTGTGTTACATAGACCATAGTCAGGGCTTTATCCCTCTATATCACTGGCAACTAAGAACTCCTTTCATTGGAAAGACACATTACTATTAAGTTGGCTACCTCAATCAATTAAATGGAATACTTACATAAATGTTCAAATGAATTACAACTCCTGTCCTTCTCCAAGCAGAGGCTTTTAGAGTAATGATACTAAAACATGCTGCATTGACTTAATGAGTTATGGCAAGTAATGTGACAAATATAGATTTTGTAGAACAGATGCGGCATTTGTCTCAAAGGCAAACCAAACACAACTTATTAAAATGACAAAGCTTTCGGATATACAAACAATCCTTCCTCAGTGTCCTCAGATTCATTGATGTTAGTAGGCCAGTTCCTCTAAATAATTTGTCAGCTTTAATAGATTGTTAGAATGTGAAATTAAGCTGCCAGCTTGATATGCCAACATTTATTCAGATTTTGCCCCTATATAGATCACTTTTAGATGATAAAAGAATCTGATTACACAAGAAAAGCTTTTCACTATACTTATTGGAGCCAGCTAACATTGACATGGGTGTGGCACAAGGGCTTCTAGATCTATATGAGGAGGTAATGGTGCAAAACTTCACTTTTTTTCGTGGATCAAGACCACTGATCTGTTTTTTATTGCTTTGACTACAATTTACATTCCTATTGTTTGATATTTGGATTCTTGATTTGAATATATTGCAAAGAAGATTAAAACTGTCTTTTTACTGCTTTAGTTATTGAATATATGGAATCAAGTCATTATTATAAATTTAGCATGTTTTGTTTCACAGTGGGGGTACATATTGAATGAAGCAGTCAGTTTTTAAAATCTGTTTTGTCTCTGAAATCAGCAAAACGTTTGAATGAGAAGGAAAAAAGTTAATTCAGTTACAGGTTCATAGGTTTACAGGTGCATACAAGGCTAACAACAACTACAGCCCCTATAAGCCTAGCCATGCAAACCAAATGTGACACACATATTTGATTTATATTGGGGCTGATTTACTGACTGTCTCTGTTGATCAGAAACATAGGCACCAGAACAGGAGTGAATTTCCAATTACTCATCCATTGTTCCAAGTTGCACTTTAATAGGGTTAAAGAGGAACTGTGTTTCACATGAGTGGGGAGCCTGTTCCAGAGAATGAGAATTCTCTGAGAAGCATATCAGTCTCTCAAACATCTTCTATTTTTGTGGCAAGCAAAATTTAGGTCCTTTGATTTAGTAGTTCTGATGCTGTTTTTTTTGTGGATGTGCAAAAGGTTCATCAAAACAGGGTCCGGGGATGCATTGTATGCCAGGCAAAGATCACCTCTCAGCAGATTGTATGATACTGAGTAACGAGACAGGGCTTTGAGGACATTGTGTTTACTCCATGTATTCTTTTAGTAAGGTACCTTTGTGGATGTTCTAGTTGGTGTATTTGTCTGGTCAGTTACATATGGAATGGGGCATTATACTCTGTGATGGGTCTGTTGAAGGCTTGGTACTGTGGTATGATGACCTGTCTGGACCTGGATGCCATGCCATTGCTTATAAGCTGGACAATATAGAAGGATTTTCTTACTACCTTGGAGCCATGTTGGTTGAAGGCTAAGTTACTATGTACATGTGTTCCAATATCCTTGACTAGTGAATTGACTTTTAGGTGTGTTTAACTGATGACACAGTTACCTGGGGTGAATGACATCCCAAAATGTAGTGCAATGCATTTCTTTGTATTGAGTTTTAAGTCATGGCTTTGGCTGTAAGTGTTTGCCTGTGGTAGATCTTCCTGAAGGATATTCTCATCTTGGGGGAAATTCAGTGACTGCTCCATGTTGCAATCATCTGCAAACTTGTTATCCAGGGGCCTTTGACTTTGACTTTCACTTCTGAGACATAGATGCCAAAGAGGAGCAGGCCCAGCTCAGAACCCTTAGGGACTCCACTGGTGAACAGATTCTGATCAGAATTAGGTTATATGAGCTGTAGAAAGGAAATAATACCTCTATGTCAGAAGACCTGGCTTTAGTACAGAGTAGAATTAATTAATTAATAAATAAGGATATAGAACCATTGATTCAAAATGGCTAGTTTTTTAAGAGCAGATTCTGCCTACTCAACCTGGTAGACTTCATGATGAAAGCTAGTGAAGCAATGGATGAGGGAAAATCAGTACACACAGCATATGGAGATCTCACTATGGTATTCAGTGTCATTCCACACTTGGGTATTTGAAATAAACTCTCCCAACTAAATATCATTCCCTATGTAACTTGGTGGAAAGCAAATTGGCTCACAAATGAACCCAGAAAATTAGAGTGACTAGTACTATCACTTCCAAAAGACTAGCCACCAGCAGTGTACCCTTGGCTTCTGTCCTTTGGCCTCTCCTCTTTGGCATTTCCTTTTCAGAGGTCAAAGCCAATAATAAGGGACCAAATTTAATGATGACTGCAATATGGTACTATTATTAACTCAGCAGTGGACACTAAGATCTTCCAAGAGAGCCTTTATCAAACAAATAGATATTGGCAAATCTTTGGACTAAAACTACTAGCTGAAAAAAATGTAAAATACTGTCCTTCAGTCAACGCAACATCCTCTGCAACTATCACATTAATATATTCCTGAAAAATCAGTCCCATAGTTAGGGACCTGGGAATCTATGTTGATGGTGAACTGTCCTTTAATCACATTGTATCCATTATTGTAAGAAAGTCTTTTTGCATTGCAAAGCTTATTAGTAGGGCTATGGTGTCCAAGTCCACAACTGTGATCTTTCCACTGTATTCAACAATTATCAGTTGATCACTGAGTATAGTGCTCTTTTTGGCATATACCTGCCCCAAAACATGGCATAACGTGAACGCCAACAGCATCATTTCACCAAGAAAATCAAGGGCCTCAATCATAAGAACTATCACCTCTAAGCCTTGTCTCTGTTTTTGGTATCACATATGTTGCTCAGGGTTGACCTCTGCCTGACATACAAAACCTCAACACATCCTATCCTCTTAGACCTACCGCACAATGGCAAGTCTAATGGTGGCACAAACTCTTGCTCAAAAGATCTTAATCTCTTCTGCAACATTTATAGAACATGTTGGAGGGAGACATATGTATGACAGAGAACTCCACTTCTAGGAATCATCTTCCTCTCCACATAAAACCAAGTACATTTCTTGCTCTGTTCAAATGTAATCTGGATAAATGGATGGAAACCACAAATTCATCTCTGGAGTAGCACCCTTGTCCCTCCTGGAAAAGTGTATCATGTAAATGTTCTGCTAACCTGGGTTATTTTGTATTAAAATTACAAAGATAAAAGACTTCACGTGAATGAATGGCTAGGCTTCTAAAGATCTTCTAAACATATGAACCTAAAAGTATAACATTTATTTTTTGTGCACAGTTTTTTGTAGCTATGAGCTTTCAACTTAAGTCATACTGGAGCAAGTGGAATGACAGATTGTTTTATTCTTATGTATTTATGCCACTATAAAACAATAAGTTCTTGCAAATTAAGACATAGTAAATACAAGGTGTCTATATACATTAATGATAGTACAGACTGTCATTTGAGAATGTAGTAGCAGTATTACTGTATCACTGTTTTTAGTGAAGGCAGGAGGTATACTGAGTTTAGTTGCTCCTTCTGGGATCCAAACCTCCTGCTGATCCAATGAAAACTGATGTTTTGGTAGAAATACTACTATATTTTGCAGTCTGTGCCTTGTAGTACTACTGGTCTCTGTTTTTTAAAGCATCATATGTCTCTTTTCAGAAGAAAATGTAAGTATTTTCTCATATGAAATTTCTAACCCTCTTATTATTTTTATATTGCTTATTTAGCAGTTCACATGCCAAACCCAAGAGCCAAATATCCAATAATTTGTAAAATAAATTATAACGCAGATGAAACAACTAAGACAAATTATATTTTTTTATCAGGCCATGCATCATCTGAATTTATTCTAAAGTTACTTTCCTGCTCATTTCATTCTTTTATTCATTTGAAACATGACTTATTGAATCTTAAATACTTATGAACTCTCCCTGTATCCTCTTAAACTCATTTGAACTCTCCCTGTATCCTTTCTCCAAATAACTTACTATCAAATCATTTCCAGTGTTGTAAAATAAGTTATTTTCTTCATCATCATTATATCTTCCAGACTCTTAAGTCATCCACTTATAATTTTTTCTCCTTACCTACATAATGATTCCATTTAACGAGTTCTCACTTTATACATATGTTGCTCTAAATCTATTATTTTCACATTGCCACTATAATTCTTCCTTAAAGCTTTCCTCCCATCACTTACATTTCAAAATTCTGCCTTTTGATTTCTTATCAAACTAGTCAACATTCCCCTCCAAATTACAGATAGAACTCATTTACAGACAGTCTTCTCAAAGCTGCATTATAAAACTCCCAGAATAGTTTTTCTGTTTTAAGTTTCTGTTCATTATATTATTTACCTTTCCAAAGAAGGTGTCTTTTCAATATTATACTACATCTCTAACTTTTTTGTTTACATTTTAGTCAGTTATTCTCAAATGCATAAGATATCACAGTTCCAAAGAAACTTCTTCACTTAGAATAGTGTACATTAATATTTCTTTCCATGCCTCCATATATAACCCACTCTTAATTATTTTTCTTTCTCTATTCACTAAACCTTCTTTAATATATGACTAAAGTCTGATGTGCCTTCCATGTACACACAAATAAAAATGTATTCTGTCAAACCATTTTCATTTTTCTTTGCCACTTAATTATTACTGTACCCACTTATAGCAAACAATACATCAGATGACTCATTATATTCTTGTCATGTCTCTAAAGTCTGGAATTCCATTCATGTCTCACTCAGACAAACTAACAACCTGAAATCCTTCAAGCTACCATTGAAACAAACCTAGAGGTACCGGGACTTTGCTCAAGCACCACAGCTGGCTAATCCCCCTAAACTATCCTTATCCATTCTGTCCCATCCTGCTCTTACACAACTACTTGGCCAGTAATCTTCCACCTTATCTTGTACTACTGTCTCTGCCTGGCCACATACACTGTACCACACTGTCTTCAATAGACAACATAACATCATATTCATTATCTTTAATAAAGCAACTTATTGCCTAATCCCCCATCTTTGTGAGTCCACAAGGGTTCTTACAACAGCAGGGTTAAAAAAGTTCACTTATAAAATACTATGTGTTTAAACTTTGTTAGTCTAATCCACTAATTCTGATCTATTGTTGATTGATTTTTCATATTGTAGTACTGCCTGTATCATAATTATAATACTTTTGTATGCTGAATATTCAGTTGCATCTTGTTAATGTTTTTGTTTTCTCACTATTATATGCCTAGACAATCATTGTTAATTCTTATTATTTTATACTCAAATGATTCACTGCACTCTTCATGTATGTAGGTCACTTTCTGTATCTTGTGGAGATTTTTTCCCCGTTCTCCTTAGAAAAAGGATTTTCCACCCAGTCGGACTTTCCTGGTAAAAAAGAAATAAGAAAATAAATAAATAATAAGAGCTATATAGTCTAAAACAATCATTTGTTTTCCTAATATTCAGATGCTTCACTATTCATGGTTTTGTAACTGCATTATTTACATTTATCTTAACTCCTTTATTCACAAAGTGCAACCACTGTGCAGTCTTCTTCTCCACTGTCCATGTATGCAAGTACCCCCACAAAATGCTTGTTCTTTCCTACAGGTTCTCAGGATTCATCACAGTGAGGCTCTGTCAAATCATAGAATTGTCCTTGTTATCAGTAAGTTCGCTGTGGCTCAAACTACAGAGAATATATCAGAAAGCATAGCAATCAGGTGCTTGTTCATCCACCTGAGCTGCCTCCACCTCAAGCAGATGGGGCATTGGTTTAACAATTCATCTGAAGAGTAGCACACTCAGAAGTGCAGTACCTCCATAATTTTCTGGACATTGAAGTTTCCTGACTGACCTATCCATGCTGCCTGAGAGAGACCTGATGAGTCATAAGGATCTGGTTGTGCTCTTTGACAAGAATGTTATGCCCTGATGATCACTGCTGCAGTACACGTAGCTATATAGGTTATATCCTGCCAAGGATATAAGAGCCAGCCAGCTTCCAAAGCTTCAGAACTACTTCCATACACCCAAATTGTCAACATTTGCTGCAAAATCGGTTTCGCCAAATTGCTAAATGTGCTGCAATACTTTGCTTGCTCTACAGGGACCATCATCTTTTAGCCAACCACGACTATACTATTGAGAGGGTCAAAAGGTGGACCTTGAAGCCCCAAAGTCTTGAACCTGAACAGGATATCTTGTTTAACTTGTCATCGTTTAAAGCAAAGCAACAGACCTAACACCACTCTTAAGTATTCAACTGCGGTACCACCTTTATCATTCTTATAAGAAAAGCGCAGTCCGGATCTGAACTGTCTGCAAACAGCTAAAGTTAACATTGAGTATATGTCTACCTGTTTGAGCCAAAATTCATTTTCCCCTGGAGAGCACTCTGCTTTAGCTTGTAAGCAACCCCCCCCCCCCACACACTCATCTTCCACTTTCTCTCTTATTCCCTTCTGTTAACAAATAGTATCCATAACTGATCAATACTGTGTGTTTGTTAATTTAAACTGAGACCATGGTAGCCTATTGATACAAGGTTATCCTGTTTTTCCACCTGAGAAATAGTTAAGAAATGACTTACAGTTTCAGAGCAGTCCTTGATCAATTGTGATTGTTTCTTAAATACAAACTTGTCTTTGCTTTGGCTCATTAGCAGCAGTACAAAGAACTGCCTGCTCACACCCTTGTTCTCCCCTCCCCTTTCCCTGTTTATTACCTTAAGAAAATCCCAAAGTTAATAAATATTACCTGTGGCAGGCACCATTTTTAAAACTACAATCCACTCTGCTACAGGCCCCATGAGGAGCTCAGTGTCTCTCCAGTAAGTGTTTTACAACTATAAATGCCTATTTATGTTGAATTGTGTTAGACATTTTACAACTGTATATGTTTATGTTGAATTGTGTTAGACATCTAATAGGGTTTATGCTTTATTATTGGAAGTTACTATGGCATGCTAGCATTTTGTCTGCACCAAGTTGTTTTTAGTATAATAGTGTAGTCTATTTGCATAGCTGTACCTTGTTCACTAATGCTGTTCATGTAATTGTGTTGTGTGTAGACAGCTCATACTGGTGTCTTATTATTTCTATATAATTGTGCTGTTACTGGTGGATAGAATCACATTAGAAAACCATGACAGAGTACTGCACGCTATATTTTTATCTGTGACTGCATAACTGTCTGAGGTTTCTTCTAACAGATGTTTTTCCAACTGGCTCAGTATTTGCATATACTAGTAGTTGGTTCAAGACATATTTTCCTGCATGCAGTAGCTATTTGCTCAGTTTGTTTTTTGTAATCTTTATAACATATCTTTACCATCTCAAAAGTGCTTACACCTAACTGTACTCTTCTTTTCTAGACCTAACACCACTCTAAGTATTCAACTGTGGTACCACCTTTATCATTCTTATAAGAAAAGCGCAGTCCGGGTCTGAACTGTCTGCAAACCGCTAAAGTTAACATTGAGTATGTGTCTACCTGTTTGAGCCAATATTAATTTCCCCTGGAGAGCACTCTGCTTTGGCTTGTAAGCAGCCCCCCACACACACACACACACTCATCTTCCACTTTCTCTCTTATTCCCTTCTGTTAGCAAATAGTATCCATAACTGATCAATACTGTGTGTTTGTTAATTTAAACTGAGACCACAGTAGCCTACTGATACAAGGCTATCCTGTTTTTCCACCTGAGAAATGGTTAAGAAATGACTTACAGTTTCAGAGCAGTCCTTGGTCAATTGCGATTGTTTCTTAAACACAAACTTGTCTTTGCTTTGGCTCATTAGCTGCAGTACAAAGAACTGCCTGCTCACACCCTTGTTTTCCCTTCCCTGTTTATTACCTTAAGACAATCCCAAAGTTAATAAATATTACCTGTGGCAGGCACCATTTTTAAAACTACAACCACCCTTGTCACTATCATACGTTCATTTATCAGTTAACTCTGTTACCTAATTGTTTCCAGCCCCCTCATAAGAGCAACTAACAGGGTCTCTACCCAATTCGCTCCCCACCCTGCCCCCTATCCCCTCCCGCACCCAGTGGTTCCCACCTTTATTACACTCACAAACCCCTCCCATCTTTCCAATAGCCAACCACAGCGTTAACCCAACACTACCTCCTCCATCTTCCCACTACTATCACACCTCCTCAACTAACATGTACAAGCATACCTTACCTATGCTCACTGCATGCACTCTCCTTGCATATCTTACATCCTACCAAAGCTGCATCATTCCCCCACTCAACCACTACCACTGTATTACTACTCACACCACCACTCATGTCTCACCCTCACTCAGCTCCCCTTCCACCAACTCAAGAACCATCCCTATGCACCTCCCACATATTCTACCAACTATATTACTCAATCATAAAGCATCCCTACAACTTAACATAGTAACCCTCCCACCATACTTATTACCCACAGAGCACATTCATAAAGTTTCCCTTATAAACAAACACATTCAAAAATTGAGAAAACTAATAATCTAATGCATATCAAAACTAGACCTAACTGGAGACATCCACCCCAACCCTGGCCCTACCATCTCCAACCCCAATCCTCATAATCAGACTAGAAACCACAACTTCTCCCATATTACAGCCAATAGAAAGCCAAGTGACTTCCTTCTACTTAGCCTAAATATTAGAAGTATATCCAACAAAGTTCATGAACTCCATGCCACCATAGACCTGTACTCCCCAGATATAGTCATCCTGATAGAAACCTGGCTAAAACCTCACATTACCAGTGAGCAAATACTCCCTACAGCTTATAGCATACTAAGAGTAGACCGGCTAAACAAGAAAGGAGGTGGTGTAGCTGTAATATTTAAACAGCATCTAAACATCCAGATCTTAAAATCATCAGCTCCAGAAATAGGCAATGAAGAAATAATATATACCAACCTCAAAATAAACCAAAACAAAACCATCAACATAATTGGATGCTATTTCCCATCTGGCCAAAACATCCCTCCACTAGAAAACCTCCTCAGCTGGTCTACCCACCATCTCCCCCAAGAAACTATCATTTTAGGTGATTTCAATGTTGACTGGCAGTCATGTTCTGGCAACCATCCAACCCATCATGTAAACCTTCATGGCTTCACCCAACTAGCCCAGTTGCCAACCAGGATAAATAAAAACTCCAGCAAGCACACTATCCTGGATTGGATACTAGTCAGTAAGAGCCCCCAGTCATATATAACAGGCTGCTTATCAGATAGCATCAGTGATCACTCCCCAACATTCCTACTCAAAAAACACCTATACCAAGCTAAACCTGTCATCTACCATCAAATACGTAAAAAACTAAACTTTAACCCACTCACATTCATCTCATCCCTCAAATAATGTAACTGGCGTCCTCTAAAGTACCTCAGTCTTGATGACCCAGTTGAATTTTTTTAATACTACCTTCCTGAGCATCCTTAATTACCATGCCCCCATAAGACTTTCCAGAACCAAAGCACAGCCCTCCCCATGGCTATAGAAAACCACTAAGTCAGAAATTAAAAACAAGTATAAAGCCTGGGAGCACTGGCGCAAAACCAAAACCCCCTCAACTATACAGAAATTCCTAGAACTATGCAATAGAGTCAAAAAACTAATAAAACAGGACAAATTCCAATACTACCAGTCTGCCCTAGACTCCTCCCAACACAGCCCTAAATAATTCTGGTCCTCCATAAACTCCATCCTCCACCCAGTTAAAGTCAGTACCTCTACCTCACTCCTCAGAAAATATTGCTACCTCATTCAACACACACTTCACAGAAACCATACTGTTATTAGCTAAACAACACAACTTACCTTCCTTCCAACCCACACCTTCAATTAGTAATCTCCCCACTGCCTTCTCTTTTTTTCCTGTACCTACCTCCAACATAAAAAACTCTTAACTAAACTTAAGCCCACCAAATTAGCAGCAGACAACCTCCCAAGTGAATACCTACAAATTGCAGCTGATGCTCTGGCCTACCCAATATCCATCTTGATTAACTGATCTCTGTCAGAAAGTTACGTTCCCACACTGTGGAAGTATCACATATAATTCCCCTCCACAAAGGCGGACCCTCCACAAACCTAACCAATTACCGCCCCATAGCTATTCTCTCTCCACTCCCCAAAATACTAGAGAGATGCATACACTCTCAGGTCTCACACTACCTCCTTACTAACAACCTCCTTTCCAATACTCAGCATGGTTTCTGACCAAACCATAGCACCACCACTGCCTTACTCTCCCTTACTAACACTATTCTTCAGCATAAAAACAATGGCTATCTCTCCTCTGCTACTTTTCTAGACCTATCTAAAGCATTTGACATGGTCCCACACAAACAACATATCTCTGTCCTCAATAAACTATCCTTATCTCAGTCAGTCACCAACTGGTTTCAGAGTTACCTGTCTGACCATCAACAATCCGTTGTATGGCAGAATGACATATCTCCCCAACTACCTGTCTCCATTGGGGTTCCCCAAGGATCCATCCATGGACCCCTACTCTTCTCTGTTTTCACCAATAATCTAGCCTCTGCCACCAAACATGGCACACTCATACAATACGCAGATGACTCAACCATCATCTGCTCAGCCCAGTCCCAATCCAAACTGCAAAAAGTCACACAGGAAGCCTTTTCCTCTGTTGAAACTTGGTTATCCGATGCCCAATTAATACTCAACCCAAACAAAACTAGACTACTCATCTTCCAACCCACCAAACATACTCAAAACAACTCTCACTTTAACATCACAGCAAAAGACAACACCACTATATACCCAAATGAACACACCAAATTGCTAGGAGTGGAAATAGACAATAAACTAAAATTTGACATTCACATATCCATGACCATAAAAAAGTCCACAAAAAACTTGGAGCGTTATACAGAAATAAGCAACTTCTCACCAAAGCAGCAAAGATTTCAATAGCAAATTCCCACCTTATCTCCACCCTACTTTATGCCTCTCCAATATATACCAACATAAGGCAATGTGATCTAAACAAGCTAGAGACCTGCTACAACAAAATCGCCAAATTCGCCACAGGGGCATCCTACTGTAGTCACCACTGTCTCTCACTTGCTGAACTTGGCTGGCTTGAACTCCCTCACCTCCTTCAATGGTATCAACTTTCACTCGCACACAAACTAGTAAACCATCCACTAAATGTCCCATCCCTCCAGAATCTACTCCAACCCTATCGCACCACCAGACCACTAAGATACAGCAACAAAAATCACTTGCAGATCACTAAAGCCAAAAACTCTGCTGGTGAAGCACTATTTTCTTGCGCCATAGCCAAATTATGGAACTCCCTCCCACCCACAATTACCTCCATACCATCATGAACCCACTTCAAAACTTTACTAAAAGTGCACCTAAAAACATGCTGGCTATGCCCTTGCAACTCCCACTCTAATATCACCCACACCATCCAACCACTACCTTTCTTTCCACTCCACTAACTACCTTGATTATAGCAAGCTCAGATGCTCAGAAGCCTAGTACTTATTATACAGCAGGAACGTCTTATTGTAACATTTGTTAATGTCTGTTATGTACTTCACAGATAAAGATTCTAGTTGTCTACTGATGTACTATGTTCTTCATCTGTAAATATGTTGTAAGTAATTGCTATGTTAAATTGTTAATCGCTATGTAATCCAATGTAACTGCTGTCTTTTTATTTTAACTGTGGAGATTTTCTCCCCAGGCCTCTGCTGAAAATGGACCTACTTCCAGTCGGACACTCCCAGTTAACAAATGTAAATAAATAAATAAATAAATAAATAATATATGTTGCACTGTGCAGAATGCTCCTTCCCAGCACCAGCTCAAATATCCCCCAAACACATTTTGAAGAATTCCAACAAGAATATTTTTTTCTTTTACTAATGATTTCCAATGACACATATGCACACATTTACTGTTATCCTTATAAATGTAGCCTCATCCCATATAAAATAGTAGAAAACAGTTAAAATGTATGTGCACTACATTTTCAGACTTGCACGGATCTGCCCTGAAATGAGACTGGCTTCTCCAAGTAGGCAGGCCTCAATATTTGAGAACTCTGCACTGTCCCAAATGTTTTTTATCCCTTCTAATATAGCCAGTTTCCTAATAAAAATGCATTATTAGGTTTAACAATGTAATCAAATTGCATTCTTTACTCATTCTCCTGGGATGTTTAAGAGACATTTTATGTCCTTTAGAACATTTTTTTCTATATTTTTATTATTATTTTCTCCAGTGAAACTTTTACATTCCTCATTCCTTCTCTTGCTTAGTCTGTTCCACCCCCTTTCTAGCAATACTTGACATGTAACCTAATCCTTGTTTCTTTTCCATTTCCTTATTGACGTATATTTAAATTCTTTCTAACTATGATATATTTAAGCAATAAACGACGATGTGGTGTGGTATATTGAAGATTTACCCATGGTAGGTGTGGTTTAATCATGAAGGCGAAGCCCGAGTGATTAAATAAATCCAACTGTGGGTAAATTTCAGTATACCACAACCACGGATTCAGTTATTGCTATTATACAATAACATTATTTAAGAAAAAAAAGACTTACTTTTCTTAAATAATGTCTTTGTATAATGGCGCATTACTGTTCTTCCGTTGGTTGTGGTACACTGCTTCCTTGTTTTGATGTACTGAGTATGCGTATGGGACTTGCATTCTACACATACCTTGTACATCAATGCTTATAAACGGAAGCAACAGAAAAAGAAAGTCTTCATTGCTCTGTTTTTTTCTTTTTTTTTTTTTTATTTGATAAAAAAAATGTTTTGAGCACTTTATACCAATGGAAAAAAGTCTGGGCGACCAGACCTTTTTCCTTTGGTATATTGTAGGATTTACAACGGGCACACTGGCCAATCAGCATGCACGTTTTGTAATATTAATAGGGGGTCATTGTATAATTCTGTTTATTAACCAGGTGTTCTGTGACTTTCACCCATTTTTTTGTCTCTGATAAATCACCCTTCTTTCTTTTTCATATTAGACTCAGGACAAAAATGTTGTTTCATCACATTTTTGCCCCCATGGTACTCTGCAAGGCATCTGATTGCACTCCCTTCATACAGACACCTCAGCTTGCACCCTCTCTCTTTTCCACTGTCTAATTATCCTTGATCTAACTGCTCTCTCAACTACTTCACCTATCTTCTACACAGAGTTTTTATCCCCCTTGACTCTGAATATTAAATCTTACAGACTTTTATTATTGTATATTTGACCAAGTATGATAGCAATTTGTAAATACTTCAACTATTATATGCTCTGTATATTCTCATCAGTTGCAACAGTTTGTAACTAACTTGTACACGCTATATATTCTGTACTGTTCTCAAAGAATATTGTCATTGTAACCTTGTTATGTTATTTTGTGGAGTTTTTCTCCTCAGGCCTCCACTGAAAAAGGGCTATTGCTCAGTCAGACATTCCAGGTCAACAAATGTCAAATAAATAAATAAATAAAATTAAGTTTTGCATGTATCTACCTGACTTCATGCATATGCTTTAGGCAGCACTTCTGTAGTCATCATGCCATAGATGCAGTATGATGGTATGTTTCTGCCATGAAGATCGAGTAACCTCTTTGGTAACTCCTTTCCTCTCAAGAAATTGCTACTCCTATTACATCATCAGTCTCGACTGGTGATAAATTAATGGGGCACTTACCTGGGTCACACCTTTACCTACCCCTTGGAAAAAGTTATCAAGCAAAAGACTCAGAATCCCAAATCTGCTGTGGTTGGCACTTCAGGATATAGGTGATTAGTCAAATCTGGGTTGTTGGCAGTGCAAATAAAAGTTTGGCTCATGGAATGCCAAACCAGTTTGTCTTTACTTTTGTTCGTGAAAGCATGTCTTTCCCTTTCATTCTTTTGCCAAGTCAAGTGACTTGGCAATTAGAAACATTTTTTTTACATCAGTATTTTAGCTGCTCATAGGTATATAAAGAGTTGTGGTCACTGACGACTTTGCGCAGATAACTAGTTTTTACAGTATATATTCTCATTGAATGGCATTGACTGTGGTTGAAACAAGAAGGGCAAGGCCATCACAGAAGGGTCGGTGACATCTGCCTTGATGGCAGCATCTGAGACGTTGAAGGTGAATACAGTCAGGGATTTAAAATAATAACGCCTAATTATTGCAGTGTAGTCATTCTGCATACTTGTGTAGTTAAGGATGGTATGTTTATGCCCAAGCAGATGCTATTTTGTCATAGGTTCATAGGTAGGTACTAGGCTATTAGCCCTAGGACCTATATATGCCTAGCCAAAAAGGTACCTTGGCTTTCGCCACCCAAGAAAATTATTTTCCTGTGCCCATGTTGAGCAGAGCCACAGAAATGATCCCCGGGGTGAATTTCCTATCTCTCATCCAATCATCAAGATATTTCTTGAAGAGTGCTAATGAGGAGCTTTGTTTGATACAGATAGGTAGTTTGTTCCAGAGTATGGGAAGTCTCTGGGACAGGAATCTATCCCTCCAGCATGTTCTGTTTATTGTGGTGACAAGGTTTAGGTCCCTAGAGCGTGTAGCTCAGAGGGATTGCGATTTATTTAAGTGGAGCATGTCCAACAGCTCTGGGTTTGACATAGCTTTGTATGTTAGGCAGAGATTGCCTCTGAGTAGGCAATATGCAACGGAGTAAAGCTGGAGTTTTTTGAGACGGTCTGCATAGGGCATCTGTTTGAGGCCGGTAATCCTCTTTGTGAGATATTTCTGTGGCCTTTCCAGTTGTTGTAGATGTCTTGTGAGGTACATACCAAAAGGGGTGCTGTACTCTATAATGGGTCTAATGAGTGACGAGTAGATGGGAACAATGACCTCTTTTTTTCTGGATGAGAAACCTTTTGTGATGACGTGTGCCACGTAGAAGGATTTCCTGACTACTTTGGCAATGTGATTATCAAAGGAGAGACTACTGTCCTTCTGTGTCCCAAGGTCTCTTATTACACTTTCAGTGTTAAGTAGACTACTGCCTATGTGGAAGTTCATGGGTACAGAGTTTTTACCAAAAGGAATGACAATGTACTTTTTGGCATTGAGCTTGAGGCCATGACTTTGACACCAGGCATCTGTCAAAGTGAGGCCCTTTTGTAGGATGTCCACATCATTAGGAGTTTTGATTATGGCTCCTAGTTTGCAAACTTCCTTAGCCAAAGACCTTCTGTGTTAGCCTGTACTTCGGAGAAGTAGATACGAAACAGCTAAAAGAATTTTGATGGACGTGCTTATTGAACTACAGCAGAAAATGGCATCTATAGTCACTAAGTCTGTTGAGGTAGAGATCAAGCTCAAAAAAGGAATTTATGCGTGATTGACATAACCAGGCAGCTGGATTGGAAACTCTAAATTGGCCCTTGGTGTGAGTGTGTGGTTCAGATGAACTACCATGGCAGGGCTAACCACCCAGCAGTGTTAACCTTGGGCCTAGATGATTGTCACTTTTGAAGTGACACCCTGACTCCATGTGCAAAAATGGGAAAAGGGGTTGAGGACGGATGGATGGATGGATGGATGGAGTAACCATAGTGGAGGAATATATGAATTGTTTGGGCTTTTTTGAAACCAAATTGAGGAGCTAGTCTGCTGCCTTGGTAGAGACTATAAAATTAGACAGAATCTATAAGGTGTCCATAACATTATGAGGCTTTGTCTGTTTATCTGCTTAAGATTTTGACTAATTTTCATTCATGCTGTATTAAGGAACAATTAATTTTGCATGTATTGATAAGTGGTAAAGTGTATTGGTTGGGGAAAGATTATGACTGCTCTGTTTAGACGGTTTAACAGTGAGCTCATTTTTTGAGGTTACAAGAGAGTACATGAACTAAAATATAAAACTTTGGACTATCCAGCAGTTTGGAAAACATTCTTTCCTATGGACATGATTTGTTTATCTGATGTACTGGTTGTCACATACAGGGTTGCAAAGTATGTTCACTCCCTTGTAGTCTCTGAGATTGCTTTGAATGTTTGTAAAGGTGAGACTAAAATATGAAAGTCAAGATTTCCAACTGAAGTGCTGGTAGATGAAGATTGTGATTATGTGCAGGATCATACAGGCAGAATGGATATGTTTTATTTATTTATTTCACAGAAAAAAATTAAAAACAAGCAAAGGCAAGGCTCCAGCTTCCTATTCTTGAAATAAACATCAGCAGCAACTCCAGGTCAACAGTAAATACTGCTTTAATGGATGAATGCAACACACAAGCTCTTTCACAGAATGCTTCTTCAGGTGTATAAAAAAGGTTACGGACACACCTCCTTTATACCAAAAAAATTCATCACATGACAGGAAGCTACAAACATTTAAAATAAGCTCATTTCATTAGACCCACAACCTCAGTTTACTTTCAAAAATAAAAAATCCTTAAAAGAAGGCTTTGTACAGCAAGAGAACAAGGACAATCAGGAGATTTAATAGGGGCCAAACCATCTAAAAAATGTCAGTTTTGTGGCTACATAATGGAAGACACAAAGTTTAGGCACCCTGATTCAGGAGAAACCTTTGATTTAAGGACCAATGCATCGTGTGATACCTCCCATGTGGTTTATCTTGCTACATGTCAGGTATGCAGCAAATTCTATGTTGGGAAAACAGATAGACTGCTCAGAGATAGAATCAGGGAGCATGTCTATCATATTAAGAAAATAAGTAATTTTAATGTTCTAGTTAAACATGTTTTAGACACTAGTGACAAACACAGATTCAAATTCATGGTTACAGGGAGATGTTATGAAAATAAAAGAGGGGGTGACATCAGAGCTAGAACTGAGATAATGGAGGTAAACTGGATAGTTAGATTGAGAGCCAGTGTAGGACATGGTCTTAATGACCATGTTCCTATGAGGCCAGTATTAAAAAATAGACCATTACGTAGGTGATGAGTTTTTATGTATACGTATTTTATATATATATATATATATATATATATATATATATATATATATATATATATATGTATATATATACATATACACATTTTATACATTCTTGATTTATATACTTTTTGTACATATGCATTGTATTTTTATCTTATTGTTTTTTTATATAGCTTAATGAAATGAGCTTATTTTACATGTTTGTAGCTTCCTGTCATGTGGTGAGTTTTTTGGTATAAAGGAGGTGTGTCTGTAACATTTTTATACACCTGAAGAAGCATTCTGTGTAAGTGCTTGTGTGTTGCATTCATCCATTAACGCAGTTATTTACTGTTGACCTGGAGTTGCTGCTGTTGTTTATTTCAAGAATAGGAAGCTGGAGCCTTGCCTTTGCTTGTTTTTAATTTTTTTCTGAGAAATTTTTCTGGTTCTTTGCAAAGGTACCTGGTTTGTGTTGGGCTACTTTCTCTCTACATTATTTATTTATTTGTATTTGTTTATTGGGAAAGTCCAAATCAGCAACAAGTAACCTCTTTCCAGTGGATACCAAGGAGAAAAGCTTCATTACAATAGTATTAATAATATTAACTAAAGAACATAAGAAAAAAAGCTTAAATACAATGACATGAACGAAGATTAAACACTTTAAAACTAGTGGCAAATATTAAAGAATGGCTGATATTCTATCAGCAATAACAAAATAAGTTTAAATTCTGAAATCCACGATGTAGGATGTATGGATGTTTTACAGTAAGGTATGTATGTACAATTGCAGTTGCACTTAGTAACAGGATGAGGTTTAAGACTGCAGAAAATGAAAGTGTGTGACAATGGCTTAATTTGTAATGAGTGCTATGATGGAGATAAAGTATCAATAGAACAGAAAAGAAGTGAAGGATAAGTTGAAAGTAAAGATAGGGTGGGGGTAGTGAAAAGTTAGAAAAATAAATTGAAGGTGGTCAGGAAAAAGAAGAGGACATTTGAAGCAGTTGGGAAGAATGTCTGTGGAAGGAATAGAAAAGATAAGGAGACCGAGGAAAAAAATGTTAGAGGAAAAAAAGAGGTGTGGAGTGGAGGAGGAAGTAGTGTATGATACTGAGATATTTTGAATATTAGACTAGTGATGCAATACTGGAAGGATAGAACATAAATGAAAGATTAGATGAAATAAGGGTAGGACAAGGGTAGAGAGAGAGAGAGAAACGTCAGAAATAAGTGGTGGTCAAGAAAATAAAATAAAAGATGAAGCAGATGGAGATAATACGTATACAAGAGAAGAAGAATAGAAAGTATAAAAAACACAAACCTTGTGAAATGAAGGAAAGCAACAGGTACTTGTTTCCCAGCAAAAAATAATCTATATAACTCCAGCAGTATTCAGCAAAATAATGATTTAATTCCAGCAGTGAAATATTCACAATCTTGCAGCAAAAATCGATTAAAAACTTTAATGAAATATCCACATAACAGCAAAACAAGGTATTTAAGTGCTTTCGTTCATTCACTATTACATTGCAAAGTCGAACTTCATCAGAAATACAAGGAAACAACTGCTGAACTCAGTTTAAGAACAACAAACTAATGCATATTTAATAAAAAATATAGGGGATGGGAAAACTTCACCCTATCGTGACCACTTAAGGATACTCCTGACATTCAAATTTCCATTAAGGTCAGGAGGTGTATCAGCCTGCAGTTTAACCTGCCATCTGAACTCTTTCACTTCTAACTGGGGGTTCCCATCACCATAAATCAAGGAAACATTATCCAACACTAGAAATTTGAAATTAGAGCATAAGGGGTTTGTTAACTTATGTTTTGCTAGTGCATTTTTTACATTTCCCTTTCTAATAGCCTGGTAATGCACTTTAATTTGATAACTGAGTTTTCTTATGGTCTTGCTTACATAGAAAGCAACACAGTGGCTGCAAACTGCAAGATAAGCTATGTAGGTGGAATTGCAGTCAAAGTACACTGGCTGAGAATAAGAAAACAGAAAAGGTAAAGAAAAGGAGGTATGAACTGGAGGAAGGAGTAGAGTGTGCAACTAGTAATACAATATCTAGCAGTTTGAATTAGTGGTATATTAGACAAATAGTTCATATTAAAGATGGAAAGATAGGTGAGGGAAAATGGGTATTTATTGTGTCATTTGGGATAGAAATAGTTGAAAATGTGATGCTGTTAATTTTGTTCAGGAGGGAAAGTTTGCATATATTTTTCAGTTTTTATTTGGATGATAAATGTATATACTGTATAAAGATTTTTGTTTGTTGTTAGTTTTGGGTTGTATGCATTTTGAACTTAAATAGCATTAAATGAGATGGTAAATAAATGATTAGTTCCGACTAACTAGCTGGTAATTGTGAAGATTGGGTAGAGATGGGTGAAGGCTGCCAACCTAGCCAAATATAATTTGATACATAATTCTAGCATTTGTAAATACAAATGTAAAATACAGACTTGCTTCTTAAATGAAAGAAAAATACTGTAAAATGTTGAACTTCAAGATTGTAGCAACATTGCCATCTGCTGTAAGGAAAACTAAGTCAAGCATTTCACATCTGTTCTTTGAAATTAAAATCATGTCTTGTATGTTCTTTTGATCTCCAGAGCTCGAAGATCATTATGTCTGGACTGGCACATTCTTTCTATTGTTTTAAGGTTAAAGTTAATGACCAGAATTTACATATGGAATGTCCTTTATTGCTTTAAGTGTAAAATAATGTAAATGCAGTTTCTGTGTGGCATGGGAACCAGGAAGGTGTAAAAGATAATGTAATGTTTAGCAGAACTGCAGTTTCAATTTAAACAGTGAGAACCAGAGATTATTAAGCATTTTGATCTTGAACATCTAACCCAACACTGCCTGTTGTCTTAAGTAAGTTATCTTAGAAGTGTGTTTTCTTGTATCAATAGCTAGGAATTAGAAAAAGATTAGACTAACTGTTTTTTGGTTATGTCAGAACTGTACTACTGAATTATTTTAAGTTTCTGTGTGATATCTGAACTCTTGAATAGCACTGTGGTATAGTAGTATTGTCTTGTATTTTTAGTATTTATTATTAAATATTTTTAAATCATTTCAACTGTGGCTGGTTTATGTAGAGATAATTTAAGCTCTAGAGTACATTGTATGCTTATAAGTGATCCGGGACTAAGCCCTTCCAATAAGCCTTGATTGCTTAGTTGCACTACTATTGGATAATAATATTGCATAGTAATAATTATACACCCTTTTAAGGGCCTTTGGGTAGCTGATAATTATTAGCTTGTAGTGGCAGTAATTACTACTGTATAGTCTGGGTATAGGGGCACAGCTGGACAATCTCTGTCAGCCTTTCCCAGGACTGTCTGTGAAGTTGTATAAATACTTATCTCAAAGTGTGTGTGTGTGTCAGCTGCTTGGGTAGGGACACAAAGCACTGGTTGGACAGAGAGGGTACTGGAGGTTAGCTTGCCAGCTAGGCTGAGATCTAGACCCTATAGCTGTGCCAGTGGGGAGTCTTATTGGGGACCTGGATAGTAAGGAGACAACCAGCCCCAGAATGACTGTGATCTCTGTGTGCTCTTAAGGGAAATTGCATTTTACTGTGTGTATTTGTTATCCTTTCCTCTCATATGAGACACCCCTTCTGGTGTTGGTGGTGAGGATTGAGGCTCCTTGGTTGTTAGGCCAGGGCACGGGCATCACATTGTGGTTTGCAGTGGTTGGAATATCTAAATCCCATATTAATTAGTTGACAAATACTAATTGGTTTGTAGTGGTGTGGGTAGAGTGAATCCTGTAGCTTATGTACAGTGATCTCTGAATGTGTTTTGTACTTTAAATCAGCCATGCAATGAATACTCAGAGTTCAGATCACAGTTGTTTTACTTCTTTTGTTAGCTGAGTTAAGGTCAGGGTGAGCAGGCAGCATGTCAGCAGAGGAGTATGGAAAGCTGACAAGGAGCCAGCTATTGGAGATGTGCCAGACTACGGGACTGATGCATGGAAACCGGACTAAGGCAGACCTGATTGCAGCCTTGGTTACAGCTGCATCAGAAAACAGCATCCAGGAGGACAATCAGACTGGCAGTGGAGATACAATATCCTCAGAGAATGGACAGCTCAACTTTTCTGCTAAGGACAATCAGACTGGCAGTGGAGATACAATATCCACGGAGAATGGACAGCTCAACCTTTCTGCAGTGGACTTAAAAGTCCAGCTGGAGCTAAAGAGACTTGAGTTGGAGGCCAGGCATTTGGAGATAGAAGCCAAAGAAAAGAAGTGTCAGAGAAGGCATGAGAGGGAAATGTTGACTCTTCACCAGAGTCATGGAGGTAATGGGGAAGGGAGTAACTGGACCCCAGAAGCACAACAGGTCAGTACATTTCCTTCACAACTTAAAGAGGGGGATGACTTTGATAGTTTCATTCATATGTTTGAGAGGGTATGCAAACTGTATAGTGTTGACCAAAGGCTCTGAGTATGGTTCCTGACCCCCCTTTACTCCATGGTAAAGCTGTAAATGCATTGGCTAAAATGCCTGACTGTCTGTTTTTGATTATACTGCTGTAAAACATGTCTTTTAGAATGTTTTAGGCTAACACCTGAAATGTACAGGAAAAAGTTTTGTGAGCAGAGACACAAGGCAGATGAAAGTGTGTGTGAATAAGTTGCTGAACTGAGCAATTATTTTCATAATTGGGTGAGTGGATGTCAGGTCACCACTTTTGAAGGGATGGCAGACATTTTGCTGAGGGAACAAGCCCTTAGCACTTTTCCTGAGAACATGAGGATCTGGTTAGCTGATAGACAATGTGCTACTTCATATGAGTTGGGGAAGAAGGGAGACCTATACCTGGCAAGGGGGGCAGTCCTGCACAGGAAGGGGACCCCCAGTACTGCTCATGTGTCTAAAGGAACCCATGGTGGGCAGCACAGACTACCCCAACAGAATCTGCCAGTAGCAGGGGAAGCCATTAGTCCAGGTACATTTCCAGGAGCTAGGGTTAAATGTTTTGAATGCAACCAATGGGTCCATGTGACATACATGTGTCCACAAAGGCATGGTGGAGAAACAAAGGTGAGGGAGCCAGTAAGTGGGAAAGACAAAATGCCAATAGTAGGTTGTCTTGGGACAACACGGGTACCAAACTACTACCAAATGCTATATCCTATTGTAGTGAATGGCAAAGAGGCCATTGCTAAGAGAACAACCACTGACATAACCTTTGTAAAGCATGAAATGGTTACAGAGGAGCACTACTTGCCTAGGCAGACTACTCCAGTCAGAGCTTTAGGAGGGATACCATTCCAAATACCTTTGGCTAGGGTTCACCTTGACTGGGAGGGTGGAAAAGGAAGCCAGTGAGTAGGTGTGTCTGAGGATATCCCTGCAGATGTCCTGATCTTCTTCTTCTTCTTTTGGCTGCTCCCATTAGGGGTCACCACAGCAGATCAACTGTTTCCATTTCCTCCTGTCCTCTGCATCTTGCTCTGTCACACCAACCACCTGCATATCCTCTCTCACCACATCCATAAACCTTATCTTAGGCCTTCTTCTTTTCCTGTTACCTGGCAGCTTCATCCTTAGCATCTTTTTCCCAATATGCTCTGCATCCCTCCTCAGCACATGTCCAAACCAACATAATCTTGCATCTCTGGCTTTCTCTCGAAACCTGCCAACCTGGGCTGACCCTCTAATATACTTATTCCTAATCCTGTCAATCCTCATCACACCCAGTGCAAATCTTAACCTCTTCAACTCTGCCACGTCAAGCTCTGACTCCTGCCTTTTTGTCAGTGCCACTGGCTCCAACCCGTATAACATAGCTGGTCTCACTACCCTCTTGTAGACCTTCCCTTTCACTCTTATTGGTACTCGTCTGTCACCAGTTACTCCTGACACTCTTCTCCGCCCACTCCATCCTGCCTGTACTCTCTTCTTCACCTCTCTTCCACACTCACCATTACTCTGAACTGTTGATCCCAAGTACTTAAACTCATTCACCTTCGCCACCTCTACTCCCTGCATCCTCACCATTCCTCTATCCTTCCTCTCATTCACACACATATATTGTCTTAGTCCTGCCGACCTTAATTCCTCTTCTCTCGAGAGCATATCTCCATCTCTCCAGGGTCTCCTCCACCTGTTCCCTACTCTCACTACAGATCACAATGTCATCTGCAAACATCATGGTCCACGGGGACTCCTGTCTGATCTTGTCTGTCAACCTGTCCATCACCATTGCAAATAAGAAAGGGCTCAGAGCTGATCCTTGATGTAATCCCACTTCCACCTTAAACGCATCTGTCACTCCCACTGCAGACCTCACCTCTGTCACACTACCCTCATACATATCTTGTACCACTCTTTCATACTTGTCTGACACTCTTTACTTCCTCATACAATACCACAACTCCTCTCTAGGCACCCTATCATATGCTTTCTCTAAATCCACAAAGACACAATGCAACTCCTTCTGACCTTCTCTGTACTTCTCCATCAACACTCTCAGAGCAAACATCACATCTGTAGTGCTCTTTCCTGACATGAAACCATACTGCTGATCACTAATCATCACCTCCATTCTTAACCTAGCTTCCACTACTCTTTCCCATAACTTCATGCTGTGACTGATCAGTTTAATCCCTCTGTAGTTACTACAACTCTGCACATCACCCTTATTCTTAAAAATCGGTACCAAAATACTTTTTCTCCATTCCTCAGGCATCCTCTCACTTTCCAAGATTTCATTAAACAATCTAGTTAAAATCTCCACTGCCATTTCACCTAAACACCTCCATGCTTCCACAGGTATGTCATCTGGATCAACAGCCTTTTTGTTCTTCATCCTCTTCATAGCTATCCTTACTTCCTCCTTGCTAATCCACTGCACTTCATGATTCATGATCCACACATCATCCAACCTTCTCTCCCTCTCATTCTCTTCATTCATCAACTCCTCAAAGTACTCTTTCCATCTGCTCAACACACTCTCCTCACTTGTGAGTATGTTTCCCTCATTATCCTTTATCACCCTTACCTGCTGCACATCTTTACTAGCTCAGTCCCTCTGTATGATATTGATAGTGCAGTACCCTGTGCTTGTGCAGTTACACACAGTCAGGCTTGGAGACAAGCAAGTAAGTCTGGTAGCCTGGGGAAGACCCAGGCAGACTGCATGCTTGCGGCCAGGACTTGTGAGGTGGTTACTTCAGGGAGGGAGCTACTCTGTAGCAGTGAAACTGAAGGTGAGCCACAGCTGCTTGTGGGTACTGAGGGTCCCTTGGACAGAGTGACTTCAAAGGTAAAGGTGAGTAGTAGTACCCAGGCTGACAGTGAGGCACCACTGTCAGAGGATGCCAGACTTCCTGTGGAAGGGGAGCCGGGAAGTGTTACAAGGAGAGAGTTGAGACAGGCTCAGCTCTCAGACCCTACATTGGAAGGCCTGAGGCAGGTAGCAAGGGAGGCACTTGATTCTCAAAGAAAGGGTGAATCTGTATACTGGGACAAAGGGTTACTATACACAGAGTGGACCCCTGAGGGAGGGCTAGAAGTTGAGAGAGTACAGCAGTTGGTAGTGCCTAGAGCCTACCATCTGGCACATCTAGCCATAGCCCATGATATTTCCTTTGCAGGTCATATGGGCATAAAACGTACAAAGAGGCATATTATTCAGAACTCCTATTGGCCTGGAATTTTCAATGATGTAACAGGGTACAGCAGGAACTGTGAGCAGTGCCAAAAGGTAGGCAAGGCAGGAGAGAAGGTGAGGGCTCCTTTGATGCCTTTGCCTGTGATTGAGGAGCCATTTCAGAGGGTAGCTATGGATATTGTGGGTCCTCTGAGTACCCCAAGTTCCACAGGGAAAAAGTATATCCTAGTGGTAGTGGATTATACTACACGATACCCGGAGTCAGTGGCTTTATCTTCCATTGAGGCAGAGAAGGTGGAAAATGCTTTGTTAGAGATTTTCAGCAGGGTAGGTTTCCCAAAAGAAATACTGACTAACCGAGGTGCCAATTTCATGTCAGACCTGCTGGCTTGTCTGCGGAAGTCCTGTGGGGTGAAGCACCTGAAGACCACCCCCTACCATCCCCAGACTAATGGTCTTGTTGAGAGGTTAAACTCTACAATCAAGTCCATGCTACAGGCATTTGCAGATCTTTTTAAGAGGGAGTGGGACAAATATTTGCCCCATTTGTTGTTTGCTTACAGAGAGGTTCCCAAGGAATCCACAGGGTTTTCACCCTTTGAGTTGCTGTATAGGCATAGGTTGAGGGGACCTCTAGATTTAATTTGAGATGAATGGGAAGGTGAGTGTGAACCTCACAAGGAGTCTGTTGTGGCATTCATCCTAAACTTCAGGACAAGGCTCAGGGAACTCATCGGCTTGGCCCAGGAGAACCTGGCAAAAGCCCAACAACAGAAGAAGGTGTGGTATGACAGGAATGCTTGAGCTAGAGAGCATGCTGTGGGGCAGCAGGTAATGGTTCTCATTCCTATCAGACACAACAAGCTGCAAGCAGCTTGGGAGGGTCCCTACAAGGTGGTAAGAAAGGTAAGTGATGTTAACTACATGGTGGAACTGCTAGGCAGACAGCAGGGGCACACATTGTACCATGTTAACATGATGAAACCTTACCATGATAGGGATGCCCTTGTGCTGAGCATTTGCAGTGGATTGCAGAAGGAGTCTGATGGAGATCTGGTGACAGATAACATCAGTGAGGCTCGGGGTGACACTTCAGTGGAAGGGGTGGCAATGCCCCAGCAGCTATCTCCTACCCAGGTTCGAGAAATCCGGGCAGTGTTGCAGGAATTTGGGGATATGTTCACTGGGAAACCAGGGTGCACCCACCTGGTGCAGCACCAGGTGGATACAGGACTCAAAAGGCCTATTAGCCAGGCCCCTTATAGGATGCATGAGAGAGTCAGACAGACTCTGAGGGAGGAGGTACAGGAGATGTTGGAACTAGGAGTGATTCAAGAGTACAACAGTCCCTGGGCCTCCCCAGTGGTGCTGGTACCACAGAAGGATGGCAGCATCAGGTTCTGTGTGGACTATAGGAAATTAATTAGACACACAGAGTCAGATGCTTACCCTATGCCTAGGACAGATGAGGCCGTAGTATCTTACAACCATTGATCTTACCAAGGGTTACTGGCAGGTGCCCTTGACTCCCAGTGCTAGAGAGAAGTCAGCCTTTGTGACTCCTTTTGGCTTGTATGAGTTCACAAAAATGTCTTTTGGGATGAAGAATGCCCCAGTGACTTTCCAGAGGCTGGTAGATAATATCCTAGCAGGAGCAGGAGGATTTGCCCTTGCTTACCTAGATAATATTACTATCTACTGCCATTCACGGCCAGAGCACCTTCAGCATGTTGGGGAGGTGCTGGGCAGACTACAGAGGGCAGGGTTGACTATTAAGCCAAGCAAATGTCAGGTGGGTATGGCGGCGGTCTCCCACCTAGGACATAGAGTGGGGAGTGGAACGGTAAGGCCAGAACCTGCCAAAGTGTAAGCTATTCAGACATGGCCTGTACCTGTTACTAAAATGCAGGTGAGGGCATTCTTAGGGACAGCAGGGTACTACAGAAAGTTCATCCCTAGTTATACTACCATAGCTGCTCCCCTCACAGAACTAACAAGGAAGAACAGACCAGATAAAGTAGTGTGGACGCCAGCATGTGGGCAGGCATTCCAGAAGCTTAAAGAAGCTTTGGGAGGACCCCCCTGTGTTAGCCAGTCCAGATTACAGTAAATAATTTGTTGTGCAAGTGGATGCTTCAAACTATGGGGGTGGGGCTGTACTTAGCCAGATTTCCTCAGAAGGGGAAGAGCACCCAGTGGTTTATCTCAGTCATTAGCTCCAATCCAGGGAGGAATGCTATGCAACTGTAGAAAAGGAATGTCTAGCCATAGTGTGTGCATTGCAGAAACTTCAGCCTTATCTGTATGGAAGAAAGTTCACTGTAATGACAGATCACAACCCCTTAATATGGTTAAACAGAGCCAGTCAGCAAAATGTCAAGTTGCTAAGATGGAGCCTGGGGTTGCAAGCATATGATATGTCAGTGCAGCACCACAGTGGGAGTAGCAACGCCAATGCAAATGGGCTCTCAAGACAGGGAATGGTGTGAAGTACACTCAGATAGACCTAACCCTCTAAAGCCACGTTTCTCAATGGTCACTTGAAAAACTAGCTTGAGTTCTCCAGGGGGGAGAGAGATGTGAAGATTGGATAGAGATGGGTGAAGGCTGCCAGCCTAGCCAAATAGAATTTGATACATAATTCTGGCATTTGTAAATACAAATGTAAAATACAGGCTTGTTTCTTAAATGAAAGAAAAATGCTGTAAAATGTTGAACTTCAAGATTGTAGCAACATTGCCATCTGCTGTAGGGAAAACTAAGTCAAGCATTTCACATCTGTTCTTTGAAATTAAAATCATGTCTTGTATGTTCTTTTGATCTCCAGAGCTTGGAGTCATTATGTCTGGACTAGCACATTCTTTCTATTGTTTTAAAGCTAAAGTTAATGGCTAGAATTTACATGTGGAATGTCCTTTATTGCTCTAAGTGTAAAATAATGTAAATGCAATTTCTGTGTGGCCTGGGAACCAGGAGGGTGTAAAAGATGATGTAATGTTTAGCAAAACTGCAGTTTCAATTTAAACAGTGAAAACCAGAGATTATTAAGCATTTTGATCTTGGACATCTAACTCAGCGCTGCCTGTTGTCTTAAGTAAGTTATCTTAGAACTGTGTTTTATTGTATCAATAGCTAGGAATTAGAAAAAGATTAGACTAAGTGTTTTTCTGTTATGTCAGAACTGTACTACTGAATTATTTTAAGTTTCTGTGTGATCTCTGAACTCTTGAATAGCACTGTGGTGTAGTAGTATTGTCTTGTGTTTTTAGTATTTATTATTAAATATTTTTAAACTCTTTTCAACTGTGGCTGGTTTATGTAGAGATAATTTAAGCTCTAGAGTACATTGCATGCTTATAAGTGATCCTGGACTAAGCCCTTCCAATAAGTCTTGATTGCTTAGTTGCACTACTAATGGATAATAATATTGCACAGTAATAATTGGGCACCCATTTAAGGGCCTTTGGGTAGCTGATAATTATTAGCTGGTGGTGGCAGTAATTACTACCGTATAGTCTGAGTATAGGGGCACAGCTGGACAATCTGTGTCAGCCTTTCCCAGGAATGTCTGTGAAGTTGTATAAATACTTATCTCAAAGTGTGTGTGTGCATGTGTGTGTGTGTGTGTGTGTGTGTGTGTGTGTGTGTGTGTGTGTGTGTGTGTGTGTGTGTGTGTGTGTGTGTGTGTGTGTGTGTGTGTGTGTGTGTGTGTGTGTCAGGTACTTGGGCAGGGACACAAAGCACTGGTTGGACAGAGAGGGTACTGGAGGTTAGCTTGCCAGCCAGGCTGAAATCTGGATCCTATGGCTGTGCCAGTGGGGAGTCTTACTGGGGACCTGGAGAGTAAAGAAGCAACCAGCCTCAGACTGACTGTGATATCTGTGTGCTCTTAAGGGAAATTGCACTTTACTGTGTGTATTTTGTTATCCTTTCCTCTCATATGAGACACCCTCTCTGGTGTTGGTGGTGAGGATTGAGGCTCCTTGATTGCTGGGCCAGGGCACAGGCGTACAATAATTTCCAACCAAATCCACTCTGTCATCTTAATGAGTTGGCATGACATTTGTTACTTTCCATAAGGTGACTTTACCTTGTTATAACATTGAATTGAATACTATACTTAATGGAAAACAATGTGATCTTTGATCTTGTACAGTGAGGAAAGATTTCAGGGCCCATATTACATGCAAGTATAACTTAATTATTGCCTTGTGAACCAGCACCTCAGAGATAAGAAAGTGACACCTAGCTTCCAAAGACTCAACAATAGGTTTGGGACAATGGTTGCTCCTTATGAAGGATGAGAAATAGATGTTATGAATTTCAGCCATAGATTTAGGATTTATAACCAAATTATAATCTAACTGCAGAGAGACAACTTCTCTGTTTGTTTGTTTTTTTTTTTTTTTGATAACTGACATATTTTCAAAAGGAACAAACTTAAAGGAACTCATAACAAACTGTTTTAAAACAATGTAAGAACAAGTTTAATATAGCAAAGCTTTTGAGATAAAGCACTTCCTCAGTGCTTTCAACAACAATAACTTACATTCATCCTTATATACATCACAAATAATATATTCTAACTAATCAAAATGCAGCCATAATAAATGATTATGCAATAGCTTCATTATATACAAAGAGATCTTTTCTTAAAAACAGGTTTTAAACTTACTGTTTCATTGAGTCCTGGATATGAATCTACATGAAAATAATTAATCCACTTATACTCCAAATTCTCAGTATTTAATGCAATGTCTTCCCCCCAAGATTTTTATTAACTGTTTTAATAACTCTAGATTTAAAACTGCAAACTTTGCATACTCATGACATGTTTTACTAAAGCATTACTTTCTACTTCCAATATAGAATGAGAGATACTCTTCACACATAGCCAAATAAACAACATTCTTTGTTTTACATGTAGCAAGAGTCTGAAAGCAAAATGTTTTTTGAGTAACAGTGTATATGAACTTGTTATTCTTATTTATGTATTTACATAACTGACATGCATAGCATGGAATTGTACCCTTAGTTACTATCTTATGCTTAGGTTGTATATCCAGATCTTTAAAACAAAGTTGTTGTTTCAGATTTCTTCCTTTCTTATGCGTAAAATTTGGATACTGTCCTGTAATTTATTTTACACTGTCAGACAAGAACGATATAGGCCAATTTTGTTTAATAATATTTTTGATCTTACTATTATGCGTGTCATAGTTCGAACAGTACCTTAACCTAGACTGGGAGTTTAGCTAAGTTTTACTGATGTTCCATTAATATCATCTTGAAAAAAGTATGGTCTAGCTGTATTATTCCTTTCATCCATAACATTCATTCTACTATTATCTAATATCTCTAAATTATAACCTCTATCACAAAATTCAGACTACATTTCACCAATCTGTTTTATGCAATCAACAATATCAGTATTCAGTCTACTTGCTCATAAAAATTGACTACGAATGATGCCTTCATAAATATGGAAGGGATGTCTACTCTTGGTGTGTAAATATCTTGATGTTTGTACTTCTTTCCAATAGATATTGGTACTTATTGTACCCTATCGAATAAAGACATTGATATCCAAAAAGTTAATGTCTGTTCTTGAAAAAGAAAGTTTAAATCTCAGGAAAGTAGTACTAGAATTTAGATACCTGTAAAATTCTTCCAAGGTTTCTGAACTACCATACCAGATAAAAAAAAATCATCAACAAAGCATCTATAAAACTTAACATTCCTAGAATATTCACTACTATCATCAGAGATGTTGGGCAGGATTCACGAAGCCTCCATGTAAGAGTTACAAGGCTTACACGGCGGCTGCAGTTAAACGGTGTGACGTCAGCATGCCATGCATATGCATGAGGGCATGCTGAATCACACCTAAGGTTAACACGGTCTGTGTAAGACAGTAGGGGGTGTGTCTGTAGGGCGAGCCCTGCAAATGGACACGCCCCAGAAGAGTAAAAGTCCTGAAAGTAAACCCCCACGACAGAGTCCGTGTAAATGTGAATAAACACAACACAACACATGCCCCCACAGACTATGAACATAAAATGTAAAAATGAACATGTTATATATTTTTTTTATAAGTTTTAAAGGTGTTTGCCTGTGAGTGCGGTCGTTTGTGCGGGCGTGCCCGTCGCTCAGCCACAGTTAGCAGTCAGTGGAAAAGCATATAAGAACTAAATATGCAAAGTAAGCCAAGAAGCAATAGTGTAGCGGTAGAGACGTTGGCTGAAGAGGAGGCAGTCATGGTTCGAGCCCCCACAACATCAATTTTTATTTTTAGTGAAATAAGCACAAAACAATTCCCTGACATATATGTACATGTATAAAATTATTTTTAAGTAAAATGTAATGAAATGGGCCATGTATTGTGAAGAAATGTGTGAAATAAAAAAAGAAGAAATGTCAGAAATGCCCATAGCTGAGCTACACTCTAACAAGCTGAGTATATCTGCCCGTAGGTGAGCAGTGTTTTAACAGGTGTAAATGAGTGCCCGTAGGTGAGTAGTGGTTTAACAGGTGTAGAAGGAGTGGCCGGGGTTGAGCAGAGTTCCAACATGCTGAAACTGTCTGCCTGTAGCTGAGCTGAGCATAATATGTGTGCTGACAGCCAAATGGTGCGTAAGCCAGCGTGACACGTTTGTGCGGAGCTGCGCACCACGCCAACAAGCTAACCGACGAGCAACGTTGAGCAAGCTGTATCAAAATTGCCTTTACACAGACAAACCTCCTGGCCTGTGTAAACAGTCATAAAATATAAAAAACAATGGCCAGGCTCGAACTCAGGATACCATGCACCATAGTCAAAGTACTGAACCACTAAGCCATGACAGTTGCTCTTAGAAATGCAGCAATAGCATATATATAGGAATGAATGGAAAGAGGAGCATGACAAAGCAGGTTTTGTGAAGCTGATACAATTCCAAAATGGCCAATCACAGATAAGTGCGGGAAAAATGGCATATATAAGCCCCATAGGTGGGAATACACAGCATAACTGATTGTGGAACTGATTTGCAGTCAGGATGGCAGGTGTAGGAGAGGGTAGTTGCTTTTGAGCACAGAGGTGGGGCGTTGAGGAGTCCAAATATATGGTTTGGTTCCTCGTCCATGATCATGAGGCCCAACTCATGCAGGGCCAGGTCCTGTGGGGAACATATAGGGCTGAGGCGTGGGACCAGTTGGCACATGATCTCACCAGTGCCACAGGAATACCAAGGACTGGTGAACAGGTCCGTCACCACCATGCGGACCTGAAGAGACAGAAGCAGGACCAACTGAACCGTTGGATCCAGGAGGCCCGGCAAATGCCCACGCCCCACTACTGATAAGTTACATGTAATTATTTATGTAAGAAATTAACCTAGCTGATATTATGGAGATGTGTATTCCAATATTACTTCATTTATATTACAGCTGCAGGTGTCCGTTCCATGAACCATCGAGCCTATGCCGATAGGCTGGTACGGTTGCGCCACCAGGCAGGTCAGTCATTTTCTCCCTGTAACTGTAAAAAAATATAAGTATGACAGCTTGCAAAAGAGTGCAGTGTAGTCACTTATTAATAAAAAGTGCAAGTAACAGTGTAAGAGAGATTTTGCTAGTATTGTTTGATTACATAGGTGTGATGCAGCCTGAAATCCAAAAATAAAAATGAAACAAGTCTGAAATAAAGATGTTCCACCTGTAATATAATAGTACATAACCTGCAGCAGGCTGAAAAGTACAGCTACATAAGCTGAGTAAAACACGTGTGAAATATATCCCTGTTTAAATTCTGAAACATGACACTAGTGAGACTGTTGGAAAGGATTGTTATAACTAAGTAAAACATGTCAATAAAGCCTAGAATTAAGTACCAACCTGAATTGTAAAAATAAAACAAGAGAGAGAGTGTGAGAAAGAGGTATGAATCCACAAATAAAGTAGTAATAACTCCTGAATAAAGTATACTGCAGTCAATACAGAATGAAATGAATGTGACAGGCACAACCAAACAGCAACAAAAAGTACTGAAGCTGGAATGTGTGTCCCAAAATCTGGATATGTTGCTCTCAGTTTGCAATATGCAGATAGTATGGTTGTATGAAATACCAAACAACCACAGTTGTCTAGAGCCATATAAAGCAAATGTAGTAGGATGATGTAGCTGAACAGAGCCAGATATGAATGTGCATGAGTAAAAATGAAATGTATATTGATGTAGCAGTAACATTCCTATCACCAACATGCATAAGTTGTCACATAGGAAACTGTAGTCAGACCTGTAGTGTGTATATATCTGCAGCTAGTAGAAATGTACAGCATATGTATAGGTATTTGAAGTTGTTAATGAAATATTTCTTCACCCTATCCTATAACCACAAATAATCCATTCCACGTGAAATGGGTATGTGTATTCACAATTAACACCCCTGGACAATTGTCCTGTTGGTTCATACATATTTGCATGTACGTTGATGCATGTGCCCTGTTCATACATCCAAACCTGATGGCCTGTTGCCATCACTCAACCCTACATGTTGTTGGAATGTGTACTGTTGTTCAAATTATGCATGTGTTATGCTTGCTGTTCAACGGTTTGAATTTATGGGTATTTGGTTAATGGGAATACTAATGCATGCTGTTACAACTAATTGTGAATGGTATTGCACGTTACTAACCCAAACTGTCACTAAATAATGCAAAACATAGGACGACAGCGAAGGCGGGTTCCAGCGGACCCACCTCTCCCACCTCAGCTGGCGAGTGCACCTGGCAGTAGTGCCCAGGCCGGACCCTCCTCCGGTGGCCCTGTGCCACCTGCGGGTGGAAGCGCTGCAGGATGGGGCTCCCCTTCAAAGCGTGGCCAGAGGAGAACATCCACTCACCCTCCATAGTGTCCGGACTGTGGTGCGTAGGGAGATCCGGCACGCTGTGCTTGGGCCCCTATGCCAACTTGAGGCATGGGTGGCACAACTCACGGGCGTGCCTGCTGCCCGGCTTACACAGCCCCCAGCACAGCCCCGTCCTGGGCAGTGAAGGCACAGTGGCAACTGCCCATGGGTGGGGATCTCAGTTCCACTGTTGCCATCTGTGGGCTCATGGGCTCGAGATATCCAAACATCTGTCCCCATCAATTGTGTAACCCCCCCACATGTGTCATACACCACCCCTGTATGCATATTGTTTGTCTTGTCTGTTAACCTCCCCTACCTACGTCCCCAGCTATACCGACTACCAGTACCTGACATACCACTCTCACCTGAAAAAAAAAAAGGGCACTCTGTACCCACAAAAAAATTACGCCCCATACATAGCTGACCATTTTGCAAACATGTCTGCTGGACATGTAAACTGGCAATTACAATTGGCTGTACAACAAATATTATTGTTGTCCTCACACCTCTCTCAGGGGTGGAAGGTTTCAAATTTCACACCAAATTACAAACATATGCACAGCTGTTGCTGACGAAGAAATGGGCAGCTATGGGCCGTTCCTACATCCCTCCTGCAAAACCCGAGCTTGTTTTCCTACTGTTCTACCCTCTTTGTGCCCACTTTTTCACCACTTTCCTATCTCCCCATTTTCTTTTATTTAAAAGAAAATAGCGCGGGTGTGCACGAGAGTAAGCACTTTTAAGCAGTAGTAAGCGGTTGTGCGCTTCTGTGCGCTTAGCTAAGCATGTGTGCACGAAGCTAAGCGGCAGTGCGCATGCGTGAGCTCCGCACAAACCAGCGCTAACCCGCTTACAACTACTTAAAAGTGCCTTAGTCACTCTGAATGACAAGGCCTGTAGTTTTCACAGCAGCAAAATAAAATACCTCCCTCAGTCTCGAACCCAGGACCTTGGAAACACTAGTCTGCATGACTTACCACTAAGCCATGACTGCTATACAAGAACATTGTGCTGAAAGAAATATATCATAAAATAGTAGTAATTAATGTAAAGGGAATATAGCAAGTCTAGTACACAAAGCATGTCATGTATATTTACTGTCAAATCTATTGGATTTGTAAAATAGTGCTGTGTGCTGAGAAACAGTCATGCTAGTTGGTAGCTACTAGGTAATAATGTCACAGTAGCATCTGACAAGCCACACACATACTCAGAGCAGGATAAACACTGCCATAGTTGAATAGTTAAGAGATCAGACATAGCAACTGTGACTGAGTTACAGGGATGTCCCTGATGTGAAAACAAATGTCAGCTCTGCCCCACTGACACCCTGTCACATGTACTAACAGTAGGCAGAAAGGTGTAACTACACATGCAATGGTAACTATGAATGACTGAAGGTATGCACCACCTGCACATCACAAATGGTGTACTAATACATATGCTTGAAATAACCCACAGTCACAACTGCAGAATATCAGAATATGTCACTGGAGTATCCCACTGCTATGTACCATTCCATGAGGCTGATAAAAGATGCACCTGAGAGTATCTGAGGCCTGCTCAGCAACATGATCAAATACCCTTGTAAGTGTCAAGGCCAACACCATGGCCAGACCACACTGCATGCAGTAACACCCTACCACAACAAACACATAGGGAATTGCTGCCCAAACAGATTTAGCAAGCATTACAAGCTGTGAATGTAAATGGAAAATAGGAAAGCCATAGCAACACATTACAGGAAAGACACCTAGCAGGCATACAAGGAGTGAATGTAAAGGCCAAATATTGAAGCCATAGCAACAGATTGCAAGAGCCACTGCTATATACCAGTTACACCACAATCCCCACAGGAAAGCACACACACCCATATACAGAGTATTACTAGTCGTAGGTGTCAGTTTACATGCACACAGAGAAGAGGACACTGGAGAAAGGAATACAACATGCATTGTAGTGTCTACAACACAGCCTGAAATATGAGAGACATACCAACCCTTACACTCACAGAACAGTGTCCACAGCAAACCAGCATGATCCCCACCCAGATAATCTGAAAGGGCTACGCCTACCTAACAGACCTTTTTATAGCACAGTCCTGTAATCACATTGAGAACTGCAATCACTACACAACAGGCTGCATGCAATTAGTAAATGCTGGCTAACAATTGGTGCAGAGGCCATCACATGGACATGTGCAGATACCTACAAAAGCATCCTGTACTCCCAGTCCACACATGCAATACTTTCATTGCACCCGCTGGAGGTAGAGAGAGAGAGAGAGAGAAAGAAAGAAAGAAAGAAAGAAAGAAAGAAAGAAAGAAAGAAAGAAAGAAAGAAAGAAAGAAAGAAAGAAAGAAAGAGAAAGAAAAAAAACCTGTAACAACAAAACAAAGAGGCTGACAGCAGGCCAAATAACTGCAAGCCTACGCAAACAGCTGCAACAAACACAGGTAATGTAAAATACTACTATAATAGTCTACAGACTGTGAACCCTCCAGATGTGTTATTGGTCTGTATCTATGTATATGAAGATGTGCATAGGGCCGGGGACATACTGCAACTGTCACTGAAGGCTCTACATACATATGTATGTGAAGGTAGCTATGTGCACATAGTAATGTAGGTTGTAGTGCAATGTACAAGTAGGTTGTACAGTAATGGATGTTCAGCAGTACGTTACTGTGTGTATACATATGTGGAACTAAAAAGGAGTACATATATATATATATATATATATATATATATATATATATATACATCTAACGTGTATACGTATGTATATCGAGATATGTATATATATATATATATATATATATATATATATATATATAATATGCATATGTGTATACATAGATAGAGAGGGATGTAGAAATACATAGACATATATAGTTTCACAGTGTCATAGTTTAGTACTAGGCTATCTGCAGACAGTGTATAGAATAGATTTAGAAAATTGCGCCTCTGTATAGCAGTGACACAGTGAAGACCCCCGTACATAATAACATTAGTTTACTGTGCCTCTGTCTAGTAGTGACACAGAGATGACCCCTGGTGTAAACCTATGATCTCCCATCCACTCGTCAAGAATTCACATGAAGAGTGTCAGTGAGGGTCTCTGCCTAACATGAACTGGGATCCTGTTCCACAGTATGGGAAGCCTCTTAGTGACGGATCTGTCCCTACAGTATGTCCTATTCATATGTGTGCTGAGTTTTAAATCTGTAGCTGTTGTGGTTCTGATGGATTTGGATTGTATGAGGTGGAACATGTCCATCAATACTTGATTGGACATGGCCTTGTACATCAGGCACAGATCACCCCTAAGTAGGCAGTATGCTATGGAACAGAGCGTGAGTTACTTTAGTCTGGCAGTATATGAAAGTTGTTGGAGACCCTTGATCCTCCTGGTGATGTACTTATGGGGTCCCCCTAGCTGTTGCAAGTGCCAGGTGAGGTACATACCAAATGGGGCATAGTACACAGTCATGGGCCTGATAAGGGAGGAGTATAGGGGTACAATGACCCCTTTTGATCTGGATGTGAATCCCTTCATGATAAGGTGGGCAAGGTAGGAAGTATATCCAACCACTTTGGCAACATGGGTGTCAAATGAGAGGTCAGTATTGATCAGTGTCACCAGGTCTCCAATTACTTTGTCTGTACTCAGTGGGTTACTGTCTATGTGATAATATGTGGGTACCTTGTCCGTCCGAAAGGGTATGACTATACATTACGTGGCATGCAGTTTAAGGCCATGACTCCAGCACCAGTTGTTGGTGTCCATGAGGCCTTTCTGTAGGATGCACGTGTCAGCTGGTGTATCAACTATGGCGCCTAGTATGCAGTCATCTTTGAACATTGTCAGCCACTACCCTCCCATGTCTGCTTCCACATCTGAGAAATATATGCCGAACATGAGCGGTCCCAGGACAGAGCCCTGTGGGACACCTCTTGTAACTGGCTCTGAGTCTGACATGGCACCAGTGAGTTTGACTGTAGGGTTTCTATCCGTTAGCCGGTTTGCAACCCATCTTGTGACATATGGATTTACATTTCAGCTGTTGATCATGTCTATGATGCCAGAGTGCGGTACTGTGTTGAAAGCCGTAGGCAAGTCCAGGTAGGCTGTATGGACCGCTGTGCCCTCATCAATGGCTCTAGTGACTGATTTGAAAAGGTCAACCAGGTTCATAAGGCAGGATCTGCCCTCTACAAAGCCAAACCGGGTGGGATCAAGTGTCTAAGTCCCCAATGTCTCTGTGTATGAGTTCCATAATGATTCTTTCCATAGCGTTGCAGATCAGGCTGGTTAAGCTTATGGGGTGGTAGTTACCAGGGTATGTAGAGGTGCCTCCATTGTGGAGTGGGACTACTGTTGCTGTATGCCAATGTCCAGGTACATATGCTGTAGTAAGGCTATGGTTGAATAGCATTTAATGTGCGTGTGTAGCTCCTCTTGGAGTTCACGTAGCATGCAACCTGCAATACTGTTGGGTCCCATTGATGCTGTGTTTACAGCTTTGTTGAGGGTGGTTCCCAGCTGGACATCTGAGATGACAGGGAGGTTACAGTCAGCTGGGATAAGTAATTCCTCATGTGTGGGTGAGGGAGGGGAGAAATCTGCACTGAACCTGTCTGCCAGAATGTTGGCATTATCTGTGTGTTCAGTGTAGCTTTTCTCACTGTGAACTAACTTTGAACATATCTGAGGGTTCCCACCCAGGTGTGTAACATAGCAGAAGAAGGCCTTGTGGTTATCTGTAGTGTCCATAGTGATGTCCCTCTCATTGTTGGCCTTGCATGTTTGTACGACAGAATGTATTTTTCTACTAGTGCTGTTCAGAGATGCCTTATCTCTATGGAATTCTGCTCTGCCGTTCAGTAGCTACTTTCTGTTGTTATACAATTTGTTCAATGCTGGGGTCCACCAGACAGGACGCCTGCCCTTGGTGGAGAGGGTCTTGGTTTTATTTGGGATTGCATGATCCATGCATTCTTGGAGATGTCCATAGAAAGCATATGTGAAGGTGTCTGCATTGTGGGATGTGGTTTCCACTGGCCCAGTGGGCATAAAGGATACCAACTCAGTTATAAGAAGTGTAAAGTTGGCATGTGAGAGGTTTCCCACTGTAGTCTTTTGTATTGTGGGGGAGGTGGGATATGTATATCCAGGGGGATTAGTCTGTGGTCAGATGTGACTAGTGAGGGGTATACTTCCGGTGTGTAGCACATTGTCCCCATGTTTGTGATGATCAGGTCTGGTATATTATCTCCCCTTGTGGGAGAGGTGACTAGCTGTTCCATTGCATTTGACTTAGTGAATTCCGGGAACCTTTGGGCTAGGGTGTTTGAGGTAGAATAATGCACCCAGTGTATGTTAGGGTAGTTGAAGTCTCCCAATATGATGGTGTGTGATGGGACATTCATATCCTCCAATGTCTTCAGGAAGGCTGACTGTGGTTCCTGAGATTGGGAGGGTGGTCTGTAACATGATGCCAGTTGTATAGCAGGTTTGCCTATGGTTATCTGCACCTGGATGGTCTCTGATGCTTCATGTGTTGCCACTAACCTGGAGGTGTGGGTGTCCTTCATGAATATGGACACACCCCCTCCCTTTTTGTTTTGTCCTGAGTCCTGGGGCCAAAAAGCATGATACGAGGTATAGCCTGGTACCGCTGGTGTGCTCTCAGGAGCCTTGAACCAGGTTCTCACTTACTGCACAGACATTGAGATTGGTAGAATATGTACGTACAGATATATGTAATACACACATACATATATAGATATATGTAGATACATATACATATATAGATAGATCTGACTGACAACAGATATGTCTGTATATGACTATCTCTCTCTCTCTCTGTCCCACCCCCTCTCACTCTCACTCTCCCTCTGTCTCTCTCTCACTCTTTCCCCCTCTATCCCCACATCTATATGTATATATCTACATCTATATATACATATTATATACATATATACAAACATATATATATATATATATATATATATATATATATATATATATATATATATATACAGATATAAATATATCAATATATATATATATATATATATATATATACACACACACACATATATATATATATATATATATATATATATATACTGTGTGAGGCACATGTGTGCAGATGTGTTGCAACAGATGCCTGGTGTCAAAGGCATGGAGTGAACACCAATGTGGATACTGGAGTACCATACCCCATTCAAAAACACTGACACCAGTAACCACCGCATATGTGCATGCCTGCCCACCACTGCATGTGTCAGGGGGGAACAGGGGCAACAAGTGTATAACAGGCTCCCCATTGATATACACAGTGGCACACTAGTCCTGTAATACCTGTACATGGAATGTGTCAGCGGACATGGTGTGTCAGCTATGGACATGTAGGTCACTGTACCCCTCCACACCCCACAATGTCCTACACGGTATGTACCTCCCATGACGGCTACAGATATGGAGAAGGACACAGACATATGCAAGTAACTGTGTCAATGCACTCAAACACAATACCTATGCAGAGTGACTGACAAGACCACAGAGTGCACACAGACTACCTACATAGAGGTTACCACTGCTGGATATACATAGTTTGGTCACACCCATGCCAGTTGTCTAACAACCATGGTAACACCTCCAACATCCACAACACAAATTACCTATGTCTGTCGTCCTTGTCACTGCAGTATAGAGCACATGGTGGAGGTACAGGACCCTACCCACAGATACGACATACCCTGTAGTAGACCACACAGAATTAAGAAGCAAGGCTCCCCATGAGTAGATGTCAGACATACCCCTGCTGAATGTTATGCAGATAGGTAATATGCCATATGAGTCACCCTGTGTAACTGTTTGTAAGGAGCAGGTACGATCATAACACATGTGTCACAAGGGGCAGGGTAGCATAACAGTATGCTGCTGTAGGCCCAGGGACAAAAGCACACTACCTACCTAAGACACAATGCACACCCATGAACACATTGCAAACAAAATATGTGAGGTGGAATGAGTGTGCCAGTGACTGGGTGCATGTTGTGTACTGGTGTGATTGATCACCATGACTGTCTGTCTGTCATGGTAGTGTGTGTCCTTGGTGTGAGGCCAGAGACAGGTGTGTGAGGTATTGCGATCAACACATACTACATTGCCATATGTTGTGCTGTGTTACCCTGTATGTCACTGTGGTGTAGGTAGGGCTATGGCAAGTAAGAGTAGTGTGCATTACCAGTGAAATATGTAACATGCATTGTGTGCAGTGCATGGGCTGATAATGTTCCCCATACAGTACCTTGATACAAACCCCCAGTGTGAGGTTGTGTATTGTACCTGAAACAGTGTGTTGACTGCTGCAGTATACTAGTCTGTCGTATGGAGTGTGCCAGGTACTATTGCACAGTTATCGGATGAGCACTATGTGGTCATTTACACGTGTATCCCCCAATAGACAGACAGATGCTATATATGGTGGTTAAGTTATATAACTGCAGTTGAGTATTATGTGTATTATGTGTGCCATAGTTTGCTGACAGATATTGCTGACATATTTTCCTTCTCCTTTTCAGGGCTATGGTTCACCAACGGAACCCTGTCTACTCCGCTGCAGAGAAGGAAGAGATACACCAGAGCCTGGTGCTGGATTTCACTGTACTCTTTTCCCGCACCAGCCAGAACCAGCAGGAGAGGGCTGCACTGTGGCAAGACCGGGTCCATCGGGTAAATGACATAGGCACACATAACCGGACATATGAGCAGGTACGCCATCACTGCAGTGATTTAATTAGAAATCTCCGTCAGCGCGCATCGGATATCCACAGGCGGCAGCTTGCCACAGGTGGTGGGGTGTCTAGACATCTCCCCCTCACCAGACTGGAGGGACTACTCCTAAGTGGTGTGGCTCCAGCCCAACAGCAACAGCAGCAGCATACATGTGTAATGATGGAGGCTGGAGCCACACAGCAGCAGGACACGGAGCATGCAGGTAACGTGCCATGTGTATAGTTGACCATTCTGTACACTGTTAGGTTATGCATGTGTGAGGTGTGTCCTTGTTTTGTAGCTGTAATCTTGGTAATTATTGTGCAAGAGTGATATCCTCAATATCAGCAGTACACCTGTGGAAGCTAACTGTTGCACTACTGAACTGTATCATGCCCACAGCATCAATGGCACAGTTGTGCCCACAGACAATAAATGTCTCTTTTCTGCAGGTCCCTCTGGTGTAACAGCAAGGCAGCCTATCCATGCTGGTGAGTGTGTAATACCATTACCTTCAATACTCTTGATACTAACAATAATAATAGGCTGAAGCAGTAGTGCTATGTGTTTGATTGCAGGTGTGTTTGTATCTGTGGGTTGATATCTCATATACTGAGGTGTGTGCATGTGTGCATGTGTGCATGTGCGCATGTGTGCATGTGCCCATGTGTGCATGTGTGCATGTGCCCATGTGTGCATGTGCCCATGTGTGCATGTGTGCATGTGCCCATGTGTGCATGTGTGCATGTGCCCATGTGTGCATGTGTGCATGTGTGCATGTGTGCATGTGCCCATGTGTGCATGTGGGCATGTGCCCATGTGTGCATGTGTGCATGTGCCCATGTGTGCATGTGTGCATGTGCCCATGTGTGCATGTGTGCATGTGTGCATGTGTGCATGTGCCCATGTGTGCATGTGTGCATGTGTGTATCAGTGGTGACATTGTGTACACATTGTAAACTGTGTTTCCTGTCTTACTCCCACAGGTTCTGGTGCTGCTCTGGTGTTGTGCAGCAGGGAATCTGAATCAGCTGCTGTGGATAGTGATAATGATGATACCTGTGTAATGGCACAGGTAGGTGTGCCACGGTCCATCATTGGTCAGCCAATTGACACTACACAGCTGTCAACCCCATCAATGTGCACAGTCATCCTGCCAATACATCCTTTGTCACCAATGTTCCTAGGTGATGGACAGGATACAGTGGGCATTGACCAGGGTAATGTGGTATCGGTGGCACATGCATCCCCACACAGCAGCCATGGCCAGGATCCTGACATGGTACCACACAGGCAGACGTCCAGGGGTTCTCGTGGGAGCATCCATGGGCGTACTGCCCCTGTCAGATGTGCCCACAGAGGTCTTTCAACCTCAGCTATGTTTCGGGCTGTAATGCAGGCCCAGTCACATATGGAACGGTACACCAGACAGGGTTTGAGGGAGCTGAGAGCATGTCGCACAGCCATGAGTGACAGTATGCGTGATGTTGCGGCTGCCATCCGTAACTTCACCGAGGTCATTGACAGATGTTGGGGGATTAGATCTGTTCCACAACTACATGTCCATCAGCCAGGGCAATAGTGGACGGTTGAGGTGTTGACGTGGCCGTATGCCAGCAACAGCAGCAGCTTGCAGCCATCGCGGATGACAACAGGCCTGCGGCCGCTCGCATAGTGCCAGCAGCAGCCCCAGCAATGCTGGGTCTGTGCTGTCATCAGACCGCCCCAGGAGACCATGTGCACGTGGCGCTGGACAGTCCCAACAGGGACCTGTCTCCAGTCACCAACCACCTGCTTCTGATGACAGTACCCAGTCTGGCTTAGTACCTGATACAGTCCGTAGCACCCCTGCCAGGCACAGGTACCGTGTCCGTGGCCACAGACAGTGATCTGTATGACCTGGCAGGTACAGTCTGTGGCTGTCCACAAACACCTGTATATGGCAGCCATGAGGTGGGACTGTGTGCATTCATACACACATGCAAAGTGATAACACCTAGGGCTAACGCATACACGCACACTCTGCATCAACATTGCCCCATCTTGTACTGCTGTCCCTCACCAACACACACACACAGACATGTCAATTGGTTGTATCAGTGGCAGACTCAGGCATAGCAGGTACACACCCTATGCATATGATGAAACTGTGCCACCTCCTGCAATCTGTAAAATCAGTGCAGGAACAGGTTAACATGGTGCTGATGCACAGGGTGACTACATAGACGTGTTGTAATAGTATGATGTTGACAACAGTACAGTGTAATGATATCATTGTGGGTATATACCAGCATGCTTGATGCAGTTACAGTATGAATGTCATTGTATTGTTTTATACACCCATAGTAATTACCACAGTGTTCTGTCTGCACATCTTTGCATACTGGTGGTGAGGCTGTCAAGGGATGGCCACCTACATAGGTAGCACAGGGGATACAACAATGTACATATTGATACTCAATGATGGTCATGTCAACTGCGAGTTGCATGCTGTCCACACACGACTCCGCAATGCGGATGTTTCAGGATGTTGATATCTGTGCAGTACTATACAACAGGTTCAAGGCTCACAAGAGCAGACTAGCACTGCAAGGTCACACCTCATACTATGCATGACAGCACCAGAACACAGAACTAACTATGACAGGAGGGAGAGTGTCCATACATGTCAAGGATACTGTGGTGCCAGGACAGGTAGCATACATCATACTAAGTCTGGAACTGCTGAGTGAGGGCTCAGTGTCTGTTATTTGACATGTGTATTATTACAGGTATGAGCACTTGGGTATCAGGCCAGTTATTCAACATTACAAAGGTACGTGGTCTATACATGTGTAGGGGGTGCGGCTGGACCCAGCCCGTCTGACCTGTGAATGTCTGGGTACTGGCTTATAGTGCCTGCATATATGCACTGTTACCTACTGGAAGTTGTACACCTTGTTTGTTGTAGCATAGTCTACATACAGGCCTGCTGACTGTAGCTTTGTTTGTATGCATGTTTGCCTGTTATGTTCCTGAAACACTGATTCCACCTGAAGTGCAGATTTACAGTGCCTCTGTGGATCCCTAGTGACATCTGTATTGCTTACTGTACTAATGTCCATGTCTCACTTGACAGGACGTCACTGTTTGTCCTGTTTGCATTTAGCTTGCCTGTAACACATTGCATATGACTTACCTCGCATTTGCTCAAGACAGCATTCATATATGCCAGCACTAACAAATCAGGAGCACTACACCCTCACATAGTCACCTTGAGTACCTTGTTCCCCATTGGCCCTATGTGTCGTTACTTAGTATGGGATTCACATTGCTATGGTAGCATGTTCAAAGGTCAACTGTCGATCTACTCTCAGGTCCAGTTGGTGAATCTGTGAGTCATGTGGCAATGTTACAGCTGCCTCATGTACACAGACAACCCTCTCCCCTTCCTATACACGTACAACACATGTGAGTGATGCAACCACATAGCCAAACTGGGGGCTAAGCTCTGTTAACTCAGCACTGGCATTCCTTGTCAGGTGGAGTGGGATACTACAGTGAATACAGTACCAGTCTCCCATAGTCCTGCCACGACCGCAATCCAAACACAGAAACACACAGGTACATTATTGGACTCTCAGAATAGCATCCTGCCTGAGCAGCGGACACCTGCAAAGCAGACACACAAGCAAACGTTAAGCCAGAGCAGAGCATGTGCAACACATAGCTCACAAAGCCTGTGTGCCAAACAGTCACAGGCCATACAGCTTGACAACACACCTGCTACAGTTGTATGAGATACCACTATCGTCAGGTACACTGAGGTCCTGCTCACCAGGCTGAACAAGGTGATGGTCACGATGAGCTGCCCGTCGGGCACTATGATCCACCACATAACACAAGCATACTGGTCACTCCAAGGCATGTAGAAGTATGACTCAGTCATTGTCTGTGCCAGTGTGTATGACCTCTGATGCACCTCCCTGGACTACATGTTAGGGGACATAGAGGGGCTCTCTGAGCTTGTTCCACAGGCTGGTATGACCCTGGCCTTGAGTAGCATCTCACCCTCACCAAGAATGCTGCCACAATATGTAGACAGGATCATCAGTTTCTGCAATTAACATATGTTTCAGTGACATTCAAAGGGGATCCTATGCCTGTCAGTGTGGGATTACATGCTGGACAAGCCACATTGCTTTGCTTGGGACAGCTTGCACCTGTCACCCATGGGCCATTGTATATCGGCAGAGGTTGTTGCTACACACATAGTGCCTTTGTATGCAAGGCTGACATTACATAGCCACCTACACAGGTATCACACGGGATAGGACACTAATAGAAATGCTACTCAACAGCAGCAGTGTAAACCTCAAGATGCATGCAGTGGAAACTGTCCTTACCATGGGGTACAGCAATAACCGTGCAGTAAGAGACTCCTGGTACAAGGCTCCCAGGTGCACACCATCAGTGCCAGGTCATTCCTGATACCATGCTTGTTGTCCCCTACACATGCACCAAACCAGAACAGGGAGGATGTATCCAAAGGCACCTCAGATACATACACCCCCAGGTTGGTGGCACTGCACAAAGCATCAGACCCTCTCCATGTGCAACTAACAGTGGGTTAGACTGCCTTCAGGTTCATAGCCTGGCACACACCACACTCCCATACCCAGGAAACCCACTTGGCCTTCCTGACAGCACTGGGAATATGACGGTCTCTACACACACCATTATATGGTTGTACTGCGACTACCCAAACATAGAGTGTGAGCATTACTCTAGCTCCAAGACCCTATCTGAAGGGTTCTTAGCATTCATTCCCTGCATTGCTATGGAACAACTTGTTACCACTCCCACAAGAGGTGACAACATGCTGCACCTGTTCATCACCAACATGTGGACTATATGCTCCAGACCAGTCATGTATCCCTCGCTGGTGGGATGACACCATCTACAACCCACACTGTCTAGTCACATACCACATGCAGCCCCTGCACAGAACACCACAGTCATACAGTTGTCTGATGCATATTCCATGTATTCACATGAGGCAGGCTTCGGACATGGGAACTATTGCAGTTCACAGGTACATATGTGTAGGTGGCACACACATACATCATGTGTGCATTGACATTACTGATATAATGTATGTCATGCAATATTGGGAACAACTCCCCACACACATGGGCAAACTGTGTGACAAAACTACACGTGGCATTTGTAGGATACAAACCCCTGCCTAACTATGTTAGATCACTTGTGAGAGACGCAGTAGCAGAGCGCGCTATTTGCATTACTGGGGGGATTGCTTTCTCCTGCTGTACTTATAGGGTGCTGACATAATCAGTGTTTAGACAGTGGAATATGCAGCATGTGTTGTGTAGTAATAGTTGGCAAAAGGGACATTTTTCTTACACATGGAATTGCACACACTACTCCCCCACACACATTCACACACACACTGTGCACTTGCAGGATTCAAACCCCTACCTAACTATGTTATGACACTTGTGAGAGACACAGTAGCAGAGTGCGCTATTTGCATTACTGGGAGGATTGCTTTCTCCTGCTGTATTTATAGGGTGTTGACATCATCGGTGTTTAGACAGTGGAATATGCAGCATGTGTTGTACATGGAATTGCACACACTACTCCCCCACACACATTCACACACACACTGTGCACTTGCAGGATTCAAACCCCTACCTAACTATGTTACGACACTTGTTTAATTTCTAAGTATTGGTTATAAATACTTCCTATGTGAATCATGTGATCATGGCTGCAGGTCATATGATTTGTTTTATGTGTATATATATATATGGGCGTCTTCATTTTACCTGTTGTTATACATTGAGAAAGGGTTTTTAACCTGAAAGCTTTGTTGTCATTATAAAGGTTTTCTTACTCAACTGTTGCTGGTTATTGGACTTACAAGTTTTGATATCAGTGCTTTGTTTCAGTTGTGGTTTTCTTTGCACTGAAGTTGAGCCTTTTTCTTCAGCCCGTTGCAGCCAACCATGGACTATCACAATCGTTTAAAGTCTCTTTTTGAGAGAGAAACCAACCCTCTTTTGCAATTAACAACTAGTGCTTTACCAACAATGGAAAAGGAAAGTGCTTCAACAATGAATATGATGGACTTCGAACGCCAAATACAAGCACTAGAGAGAAAGGTTGGTACTTTTAAGCGCTTACAATGGCAGCGCTTTAGTTTTGATGCATACATTGAACAAGGAATAGCTCCACGTGGACTTAGAATCACAAAAATGCTTTCTTATGGCAATACATATCCGGTGCTACTTAAACAGTGGCAATGCTTGAATCTGAAACTAAGTAAGGATTATATGCTGCTGATGAATAAGTTTTTTATCAATATTGAAAATGAACTAAAAGCAGAAATTATCTCTAAAGAAGAAGAATTACTAGCTATGCCAGGTTTTAACAACATACAGTCGCTATATAATTCTATGATGGACAGACTTAATACCCTGGATGATCGCCTGGAGGTAGTGACAAAAAGAAAACTGCTGCGTGAAATTTCCGATTATCAATTAGGAAATATCTTCTCCTGGCCGAAATCTGAGGCAACAATAAATGGAATGAGAGGCAGAAATGTATCCGATAAAGGAGCTAGTAAAGAAATACAACATTCTGTGAAACAACTACCGGCAAACATATTACTGGACTCTCTAGATGTTTTCCCAGAACTTGTGACTGTGCCTTTAAAATCACCACTGAACGAAGTTCAGAAGATAACAACTGGATTGGATACCAGCTCTAAAAGCAATACGTCAGCAGTAGGTGACGAAGGAGCACAACCGTCGGAACAAGCTGCAGGAGATACGTATGCTAGTGTGGTGAAAGAAAACGAGGCAAATCACCCAATGCAGGCTACACAGAAAACTTTAAACAATTATTTCACAAAACCGTTCCAATTACAACATGCGGAACGTATAAAAGATAAGGAGAAGTTCGTGACAACTAGATCAACATCAAGAGGCAGGACAAAATCAAGGGACACTCATCCATTTGTGGATTTAAAACGTAAAAACGACAGTCCGCAAAAACAACACAAATTAGCCAGAAGATAAAGGCAGGTATCATAAATTTGTCATCATTTACATTAACAACGCAGCATATATCTTTATTAAATAAGGGATTGGGCTTCATACCCACCCACATGGAGGATATGGTCAGGGTTTTAACTGATTTAAAACTGTTCACTAGGTCTATAGCGTTAAAATTAATTTTTAAAAATAATGACTGTGATATTAATTTATGTAAGAGGCGTAGTGCATTTATGCCATGTTGTCCACCTGTATTAACAGCATTTCATAACCTGTGTGAGTTTGACATTAGACAAGCTTATGAAAGTAAAAGAAGTAATAGGTCTTTTAATATTACATATTCTGAGTATATGGCAATGAATGAACTTAGAGATAATGTAAATATTATAATTAAGCAAGCTGACAAAGGAGGTTCCATTGTCATTATGGATAAATGTATGTACAAACAAGCTGTAATGTCATTATTGGATGATCAAATGGCTTTTAAAAATGTATCAACTATGGATGTTAAAAAGTGTATTAGTTATGTAAATATGTGTATCTATGAACTTCAATTGTCTAATGATATAACATTAGATCTATTTCATTTTTTTACGGTGCCCTGTCCAGTTATCCCACAACTATATGGGGTTCCTAAGGTACATAAATCTAAGGACAATCCACCAATGAGGCCCATAGTATCTGGCAAGGGCTGGATTACAGAGCCGATATCCCTATATTTACAGAAGCAGCTACAGCCTTTATTAAATAAGTGTAATACAGTATTGAAAGATACATCTGATTTCTTGGTAAAATTAAAGAAATGCTATACAGGACTAAAGGAATCAGGTGCCAACATTAATGACATGTATATGGTGGTTATGGACATTAATTCACTGTTCACAGTCATTCCCAATGACCATGGAGTAGAATCTATAAGAAGTTTTCTAATACAACATTCTAATTTTATAACTAGACATACAGAAAATCTTTGCATGTTACTTGAATTAGTGTTGGGAAACAACATATTCTTATTTGATAATAATCTCTATCTACAACAAACAGGGGTAGCAATGGGCACACCAGTGGCGAATACATACGCCAACTTGGTCCTATACCAATGGGAGAAAGAAAATATAAGCGATGGGGAGAAATTTTTGAATGATAATATTGTTTTTTATCAGAGGTTTATAGATGACTGTTTTCTTCTTTGGAAAGGAGATCTATCTGAACTTATGGATTATGTTTTATTTTTGAATAATACTACTAATTTTTTAAAGTTTAAAATAGAAGTATCAGTTATATCTATAAATTTCCTAGACGTGACAATTACTAAACATAACAATAGCATTAACACATCTGTGTTTAAGAAGGAAATAGCAGCAGGTAGATACTTGCATGCAAGCAGTATGCATGCACCTCACGTTTTTAAAGGCATTGTCAAAGCCCAAATGGCTAGAGTAAGTAGACTAAACTCAATGCAAGAAACTTTTATGAAGCAACTGGATGATACTTATGAGGAATTTAAGAATAGTGGATATCCAGAGGATCTATTAATAAACACTAAGGATTATATAATAACACATAGGGATGGAATTTTTGAACCTATTTTTATTATGCTACCCACTGAAAGAGATGAATCAAAAACACCTGTGAGAGATGCAAGTAAATTAAGATTTACAACTTCATTTAATCTAATGTCAGATGTTATTAGAAAAATAATAACTAAATATTGGAAGGTATTATTAGTACAAGATGACATTCGATTGATAGTAGGTGATAAACCTTATTTCAGCTACAGAAACATGTGAACATTAAAAAGTATATTAGGATATAAAGATTTTACCAAGGCAAAACCTTGCTTGGACATAAGTACAAAACAAGGTACTTATCCTTGTTATAATTGTAGTGGCTGTGGTGACATAATTAAAGATGCACCTCAGGGTAGTGCATTTGTACATCCAGTATCAGGCAAGGTGTTTAATTTTTATGGTTATGCTACTTGTGCTACCAGTAATGTGGTTTACCTAGCAACATGTGAAATCTGCCCATCTTTTTATGTGGGAAAAACCACTAGAAAACTTAAAGAAAGAATAATAGAGCACAGGTCTAATATTAGACACTCTAATGAGAACAATGCACTATCAAGGCACATTCAGTCCTTAGGAAATAAACATTGTTTTAAATTTAGGGTAATTGATCATGTTCTAGCAACAACCAGGGGAGGTGATTTGTCCAACTTTCTGGACCTTAAGGAATATGAATGGATAGTGAGGCTTTCCGCAGATATACCCCCTGGTTTAAATGCAACAATATCCTTAAAACCTATTTTAACTAGAATACAACAAACCAAATTAAAATGAATTTGTGTTTTAACATATTTTATGTTTGTATATACAATTTATGCATATTTTTATGTTTAAAATGTTTAATTTCTAAGTATTGGTTATAAATACTTCCTATGTGAATCATGTGATCATGGCTGCAGGTCATATGATTTGTTTTATGTGTATATATATGGGCGTCTTCATTTTACCTGTTGTTATACATTGAGAAAGGGTTTTTAACCTGAAAGCTTTGTTGTCATTATAAAGGTTTTCTTACTCAACTGTTGTTGGTTATTGGACTTACAAGTTTTGATATCAGTGCTTTGTTTCAGTTGTGACTATATGCTCCAGACCAGTCATGTATCCCTCGCTGGTGGGATGACACCATCTACAACCCACACTGTCTAGTCACATTCCACATGCAGCCCCTGCACAGAACACCACAGTCATACAGTTGTCTGATGCATATTCCATGTAGTCACATGAGGCAGGCTTCGGACATGGGAACTATTGCAGTTCACAGGTACATATGTGTAGGTGGCACACACATACATCATGTGTGCATTGACATTACTGATATAATGTATGTCATGCAATATTGGGAACAACACCCCACACACATGGACAAACTGTGTGACAAAACTACACGTGGCATTTGTAGGATACAAACCCCTGCCTAACTATGTTAGATCACTTGTGAGAGACGCAGTAGCAGAGTGCGCTATTTGCATTACTGGGGGGATTGCTTTCTCCTGCTGTACTTATAGGGTACTGACATAATCAGTGTTTAGACAGTGGAATATGCAGCATGTGTTGTGTAGTAATAGTTGCCAAAAGGGACATTTTTCTTACACATGGAATTGCACACACTACTCCCCCACACACATTCACACACACACTGTGCACTTGCAGGATTCAAACCCCTACCTAACTATGTTATGACACTTGTGAGAGACACAGTAGCAGAGTGCGCTATTTGCATTACTGGGAGGATTGCTTTCTCCTGCTGTATTTATAGGGTGTTGACATCATCGGTGTTTAGACAGTGGAATATGCAGCATGTGTTGTACATGGAATTGCACACACTACTCCCCCACACACATTCACACACACACTGTGCACTTGCAGGATTCAAACCCCTACCTAACTATGTTACGACACTTGTGAGAGACGCAGTAGCTGAACGCACTATTTGCATTACTGGGAGGATTGCTTTCTCCTGCTGTACTTATATGGTGCTCACATCATCTGTGTTTAGACAGTGGAATATGCAGCATGTGTTGTGTAGTAATAGTTGCCAAAAGGGACATTTCTCTTACATATGGAATTGCACACACTACTCCCCCACACACATTCACACACACACTGTGCACTTGCAGGATTCAAACCCCTATCTAACTATGTTATGACACTTGTGAAAGACGCAGTAGCAGAGCGCGCTATTTCCATTACTGGGAGGATTGCTTTCTCCTGCTGTACTTATAGGGTGCTGACATCATCGGTGTTTAGACAGTGGAATATGCAGCATGTGTTGTGTAGTAATAGTTGCCAAAAGGGACATTTCTCTTACACATGGAATTGCACACACTACTCCCCCACACACATTCACACACACACTGAGCACTTGCAGGATTCAAACCCCTACCTATGTTATGACATTTGTTAGAGACGCAGTAGCAGAGCGAGCTATTCACATTACTGGGTGTAATTTCTGCTCCTGACATATGTATAGTGTGCTGACATCATTATGGATGAAGTGGTATGTACATCTGTTACTATCCATCAGTACAGGGGAGAGCATATCTATGCATTAACTTTGCACAGGCACAGTGGCCTACTGTACTGTGGAGGCAGATGCCAAATACACTGTGGATAGCCTTCTGTATTCCCTAGGGACAACAGTCTAGTATTGCACTCTACGGCCATATGTTTACCTGTCAGATGCAAGTATCTGTTGCTCATATGCTGTTTGTGGGTCTTTATTGCCATAGCCTTCCCTATCTCTATAAACAATGTGTGTACTGTGGGAGATGTTTGCATATGAGTGGGATCCAGTACTTTACTTATGTCTCTGTTGTAACTTCACTGTGTGCACTGGGCAGATTTCTGTATTGTGGGAGGTTCCTGTGTTAACACATAGGAATGCCAGATATGTGTGTGCAACTGCTGAACTGTGACATGGCCTAAGTGTGTGAGCATGCCCAGTTCGCAGTTTGTATGGCTTCTTGACTGACACGTCTCATTTATCTAAGTGTGCGAGCATGCCCAGTGTGACCTTTCCTTATGTTGGGATCTGTGGACCACCACATTTGTGTTTGTGTGTGGACGCCATCTATATATCACATGTACAGTTGAGTGTTGGACATCAGGTTATGTTCTTACTGCCCAGCTGCTTTGTGTCTGAACCTAACAGGCATTATGCTGTGCCTGCAGGGTCGCCATGGGATAGTTTGCATACAGTTGTCATCATCCTTTCCTGCTGACCAAACAGTTGTAGTGTTGTATAGTGTACTGGTGCAGTGCTTTCATTGTGGTGGACAGTATAATCGGTTTCAGTCCTATCACTGCTTGTGATATTTATAGTGAGCACAGCAGACTGGTTGAGGGCCAGTTGTGCAGATATGACCATGTTGCATTTTGTTCAAATATGGACAGCATAGTACATGATTGTCCGACATTGTTAATGTATTCCACAACTTGTGTGGACAGTGACAAACAATGGCCATGTGCCCTAGTCCATTTGTAATGCTAGTCAGTGAGTGTTTGTCCTTCAACACACATTTACTGGTGTTTGCCATGACATATGTCACGGTTAGTGTGCTGTGCCTCTGTCTACCTGTGACATACAGGTGATATCCAGGGTACACCTACCATCTCCCATCCAGTCATCATGATTCCTCTGGTGACAGTCACTGAGGGTCTCCCTGGATATCCTGTAGTGGGAGTTTAGTCAAGAGTGGAGTGAGCTTCTGGGTTATGGACCAATCGGTACAGCATGTCCTGTTTATGTCTGTGCTGGGGTTCAGGCCTGTCAGCTGCATAGGTCACCAGCATTCAATGTTTACATGGTGCCAAATGTCCATTGATACCAGGTTGGTCATGGGTCTATACATCAGGCACAGTTCACCTCCAGCCAGGCAGTATGGCACTGTGTGGAGCTGCAGTTTCTTTAATCAGGTGACACATGGCATCTGTTACAGCTCTGTGATCCTCCTGGTGGGGTATTTGTGTGGTCTTTCCAGTTGCTGCAGGTGTCTGCTACGGTACATCCCTGAAGGGCCATTGTACACAATTGTGAGGCTGCTGATGGATGACTGGAGAGGCACATTGACCTACCCTAACCAAGCTGTGCTTACCTTCATGATTAGGTGGGTATATGGTATGTTTCTGTAACCACTTCAGACACATGGTTGTCACATGCAGGATATCTATCACCTTGTGTCCCCAGGTCTCTTATTGCTCCTGATGTACTTACTGGGTTAACACCTATGTGGTAATTTCTGGCCATGTACTGTGTTTCCACAGGGGTCGACTATACACTATTCTGCATTTAGCTTGTTGACATGGCTGTGGCACCACTTGTCTGTTTCTGTGTGTGCCTTTTATAGGTTGCTTGTGTCAGCTGGAGGGTCCAATATGGTGGGCAGTTTGTAGTCCTCTGCGAACCTGTTCAGACAGAGTCCTTCCATGTTGGCCTGTACCTATGTGACATATATAGCATACAAGAGAGGTCCCAGGACCATGCCTTGTGGGATGCCAGTTGTACCTGGTTTGCAGTCTGCCATGGCTGCAGCATGTCTGACCAGGTCAGTTCTGTCCTTGAGCTGGTTTGCAACCCATCTACTTGCATAGGGGTTTATAGTTAGGCTGGTGAGCTTATCTGTACTGCCAACTAGGGTATTGTATGGAAGAGTTTAGCAAGGTCCAGATAGGCTGTGTGAGCCACATTCCCCACATCAATGGCCTTGGTGCACATTTCACATGAGTCAGACATGTGTAAGGGGCAGGATCTGCCCTATGACAGCCACACTGGGTAGGGTCCAATGTCTGTAGGTACCCAATCTCATTATTCATGGGATCCACGATCATCCTCTCCATTATTTTGCCAACCTAGATAGTCAGGGTTGAGGGGTGATAGTTTGCAGTATCCATTCAGGCACCCCCTTTGTGGTGTGGGACCACTGTTGCTGTACACTGCTCTTTGGGTACATATCCTGTGGTAGGACTGATAGTGCGCAGTACTGCTATTTGCTGTTCCATTCTTCTTACAGTACTTGTTGGACACAACCCAGGACGCCATCTGGTACCATTGATGCTGTGTGCTGTGCTTTGTGGATGCTGGCTGTTACCTCAGCATCTGCAATGTCAGGGGGCCAGCACTCTCCTGGGATAGATATTTGACAGTTAGTTGCTGGTGAGGAGTTTGGAGGGAATTTGTTCAGTAGGCTGTTGGCAATGTGTGTGGGTTTGGTGTATTGTTTGTGATATTAGAGTGCTGCAGAGCATATCTGTGGATTATCACCATGGTTCCTACCATCAGGTAGGACAGCTGTGTTATAATCCTTTGTGTCCTGCACAATTTGTATCATCATAGGTTCATAGGTTCATACTAGGCTATCTGCCCTGGCCTTGTTTGAGCACGGACAGACTGTGTGTGGTTCTCGACACCCCTTGCAATGTGCATATTATGCCCACGTAGGGTTTACTTTACTAAATGTGTCACAGGGATGGCCCCCAGTGTACACCTACTATCTCCCATGCACTTCACCAGATTTCTCTTGTTGAGTTTGAGTGTGGAGCTCAGCCTATCATGGACTGGGATTCTGTTCCAGAGTGTCAGGAGCCTCTAGGTTATGGATCTGTCCCTCCAGCACATCCTATTAATCTATGTGTGGAGGTTCAGATATCTCACTGTGGTGTGTCTGCTGGATTTGGGGGTTCTGCAGTGGAGCATGTCCATTCATTCTGGATTGGACAAGACCTTGTACATCAGGCATACATCACCTCTGACTGGGCAGTATGCTTCTGAACTGGGCTGTGGTTTCTTCAGCCAGGCTGCAGATGTCCAATGTTTGGACCCTTTATCCTGTTGGTGAGGTACATTTGGGGTCTTTCTAACTGCTTGCAGGTGTAAGGTAAGGTACATCCAAACTGGGCCATTGTTGTCACGTATGGGCCTGATAAGGGAAGAGTATGGGGGCACAGTGACCTCTCTAGCTCTACATGTGCATCCTTTCATATTAAGGTGGGCAATATAGCAGGTCTTCCTAGCCACCTTGGCAATGTGAGTGTCACATGACAGGTTACCGTCCACTTGTGTCCCTAGGTCCCTGATTACTTCTTCCATACATAATGGATTGCCACCTATGTCATACTTTGTGTGTGCCTTGTTTGGTATTTGTTGAGACATTCATACTCTGCAGTGTCTTCAGGAAGGCTGGCTAGGGTACCTGGGTTTGTGTGTGTGGTCTGTAGCAGGCTTCAAACAGGTACACAGTTTGAGCCAGTGTTACTTGCCCGTGGATAGTCCATGCTGCTTCTTGCTGTGGTACCAACCTGGGGGTGTGGTTATCCTTGATAATTACTGGTAGCCACACTCCTATTGTCGTGTGTTCCATGTTTTGGAGCTGTAGAGCATGGTATAAGGCATAACCTCGTAGTATTAGGGTGCTGTTCTGGGCCTTGACCCAGGTTTCTGTTACAGAACACATATTATCATTCTCTATGCTGTGGTGGGTTTCATCTGCATGCACCTTGCAGGTTAGACTTCTGGCGTTGGGTAGCATTACGTCCAGGTTATTATCCCTTGTGCTACCTATGGTGGTGGGTTTGTGTTTCCGGACTTACCTATTCCAGGCACAGTGGGGGTGGCAACAGCCTTTGCCAGTATCCACACAGCCAGGTGTGCTGGGTGCGTGCCATCCCTAGCAGGTGGGGCATCATGTCTTGCTCAGCATGTCAGCCCAGGCTGTCAGCCATGTATTCCCCCTTGCTAACAGCAATACCTCAGCCAATTATTGTACTTGATCTTGTTGTCTTCATAGTGTGGCATCATGCTTGGTGAGGGTGAGATGTTAGGTAAGGTCTTCATGTTTGCATATACTAGATGGTGTTACATTGCTTAACACATGGCAATCATGCCTCAGGTGGTGCTGCAGGGCTGCCTCTGTCAGATGCACATACTACACTCCCTGTACATGCTTGAGAGCAGGTTGTGTCATGTTAGGCGTCCCTGTTACTATATGAGTGAGTCAGAGAGGGTATCATTCCCAGGGTTCCTACTGAGCCAGTGTATGTGCTATGCGTTGCCTCTTTGCCAAGACCAGGGCATACTGGGCACGCCTCCTTCTGCCTACTGGGGCAGGCTCAGGTTGTTCCTCCTCCGAGTCATGCTCTGCCTGTGATGGCCTTGGCAATGGTGGGGGGCTGTTTGTCCCGGCCCTATGCTGGTCCTGCTGCAGCTGTTTTCACAGAATCATATTATGTAGCATAGCACATACCATGACAATTTGGGTACATGTAGTTGGTGAGTACTGCAAGGCTCCACCAGATGTGTCCAGGCACCGGAACCGTGACTTGAGCAGCCCAAATACACGCTCTATTACATTACGTGTTTGTGCGTGTGCCTCATTATGGCGTTCCTGTTCGGGTGTGTGTGCATTTCTGATGGGTGTCATCAGCCATGGCTCCAGTGCATATCCTGCATCCCCCACTAGGTGACCATGTGGGATGTCCCCATTGGCAAATGTCTGGAACAGCTGCATCAAATGCCAGATATGGGAATCATGGTAGCTCCCAGGGCAGCCAGCACACACATTCATTATTATGCCCTGGGCATCACACACGACCTGGCAGTTGATGGAGGAGAAGCCCTTGCAGTTAATGTAGGCCCTACCCCGCTCACCGGCTGGTGCTTTGATGCGTATGTGCGTGCAGTCTATTGCACCCACTACCTCAGGGTATTCCGCTATTTGCTGGAAGAGACGCATATTGCTGGCCAATACCTCACGGGCATTGGGGAAATATACATGCTCACCGACATGTGCTGACATGGCATCCAGGAACTGGTGCAGTACCCTGGAGGCTGATGCCTGTGATATCCCCATCATATCACCAGTTGGTCTCTGGAAGGTACCTGTTGCTAGTATTCTTAGGCCAACACATACCTTGGTTTCCACTGCGATGGGTTCCCCTCTGTTGGTTCTGTGTGTGAGGTGTGGCCTGCACAGCTCAACAATTTGCTGCATGAGGTCTCTGTCCACTCTATAGCGCTCCACTATCTCCAGCTCATGTAACCCCTGGTAGGTGACCCTGGGCCTGTACACTCTTCTCAGTCTCCTCACTGTGGGTTGTCTGGCAGCATTTGCATTGTCACCACCCTCAGCAAGTCTCCTATGTCTCCTTATAACAGCTATGGCAGCCCCTAGCATGTTTGGTCTGAGTGCAGCTTTTTCAGTTTTCACTTCTACTAGCTTACTCCTGTCTTGCAGTGTCTCTTGAGAGAAACATACTGCAATGCTGTTTGCAGTGTTTTATGTGCTGGGCTGGGCTTGTATTCTGCCTGTGTAATTGCCTACTTCTAATTGTTTTCACCTGCTACCTCTACCAGTATTCCCTGCTAGTTTCCTACTATTTCTTCTGCTTCCTCTTTCCTCTCTGTTTCCTCAGGGGGGAGCATTGCCCATACCAGCGAAAACACACTCACAGTGGCTACCATGCGCATACACATGCTCACACGGACTAGAATCTGCTTATTCGGGTTAAAACACGAGCATACCAGCGCAAACAGGTTTACAGATCTTTAAACAGGCTCCTACATGCTTACTCTGCCTTACACGCACACACTCATGCTTACACGCGCGCACTCTGTCTTACTCGCGCCTCCCAGCACGCACACACATGCATGCACGTACAGCAAGAAACTTTGGTGTTGTCCACAGTGTACACCTTCCATTTCTTGACTTTCCCATGCTTATCTGTTGACACTCCTCTTTTTATGCTGTGTGATTGACATCTTTCACATACCACTTTGCTCCAATGAGCTTGATTTCTTCCTGACATTCCCCCCTGTGATGTCACCTATCTCCTACTCTGTTACTCCCCCTTATCTAACTCCTACACTACACAGAATGTGCTCATTTGCTATGTGACAGTGTGATTCACTATCCTACCACTCATTTACATAGGATTGCCTAATAATGCTTAGTTACATGTCTTACACTCAGCTTCCCCCCTTAGCAACCACTAGACGGTGGCCATGTTGTTTTTGGTCTGCTAGTCCCTGCATTGCAAATTCATGCATTACATAAAACCCACATTTATGGGTTTCAAACCTTTATTTTTCTGTCTTATATAGCGCAGCCCGTTTGGGCGGGGCTGTGCTGCGTTTAAACCTCACCGATCGCCAAAAAAAAAAAAAATATTTCATGTTTGCATCGGGTTACCGTGCCAATGGCCACATATTTGGCCATTGGCATGCTGACTGCAACATTTGCGCACTTTATTTGGAGCTATCATGGCTCCATTGTGTTATTTGCAGTAACGTACTCAGTTGTCAACTGAGTACATTTCTGCACCTAACACGACTCTTACACGGGCTGGTTTCAGCTTCATGGATCGCTAATCTAACTCATTTGCATGCCTTTCGGCTGCAAGTGAGATGATTAGCATATCCACGCCCTGCCCATGCAAGAGTCGTTTTAGCTGGTCTCTTACATGGAATTTCGGGCTGTTCCTGGATCGCAATGGCTGCATGGAGTTTTACACGACTCTTAGACTCCGTGCAAGCCATCGTGAATCCTGCCCATATTCTTCCTTCCATACTTATTAGCATATATATTGGCAAAAGCCATTCCCATCGCAACTCCCTTTAGTTGATGATAATATTGTCTGTTAAACAAAAATACATTATTGCACAAAACTATATCCAGCAATGAACATATAGTTTCAATCTCACAGACAGATATATTGGTAAATTTACATAAAGGTCGACTAAGAGCTTCTATCCTATAATCATTCAGGATAACAGTAAATAAAGAATTCACATCTAGCGTTACAAAAATAAGCTCGTCAAAATTAACTTGACCTAATTTCTGCTTTAAACCAGATTGCCATGAGTGAAGATGCATAATAAAATATAGAGTATCTTTAATAAAACTCTTAACAAAAGTTAAAGTCGGTTTCAAAGCATGTTCCAAATATACTGGCATAAACTGTGTAACCCAACTTGAACCTGAGACAATTGGTCTCACTGGAGGTAATGTAATATTCTTATGAATCTTAGGTAAGCTGTAGATAACAGGACTAACTGTACAGGAAACATCCATAAATGTGTAATCATCTAATAAAATAGAATTCAAAAGTTGCAAATCATATAGACGAGCTTTGCATTTATATATCATTTGTTGAACAAGCATATAATCTATGACATGAAATGTATTAGTGTCACCTAATAGCTGCATCATACTGTCATTATATTTGTGTTTGTCCATTATAACTATTGCCCCTCCCTTATCAGCTTGTTTAATCTCTTTATTATTATGTAATTGCTGCGACGCTGAGATTTCATCACTGGATAGGTTATAATAGCTGTCATATTCATCTTTATCAAATAACTCATATAACTGTTTTTCACACATTTTGAAATGCTGTAAGCAGGGGTTGACTGTTAGGTATAAAACAAATTCTTTGCTTACATTTAAAGTTATTTACAGATGCTTTTTAATTTAATAAAAGTATTAAATTAAGTTCTCTAAGAAACAGACATAGCTCTGTAAGTGCTTCACTGATATGCTCATAACCTGACGGTATACAATTGAGACCCTTCTTTAAAACATTATACATAGGTAAAGTTAACAGATAAGAAGACAAGTTTAAAACACCTTTTACTATTTTAGATTGCAAATAATTCACATTAGGTCATTCTACCTCACAAATGAGTCCAAAGTATTGCTTTTCAGTCGACTCCTGGTATTCGGATGCTGATAGGGTTTCTGTACATGCAAGCTCCTTGTCCTGTCTGTGCTCTGTCCTCTGTCACTGTGGATCAGTTCCAAAGCACAACTTTCCCTGGAAGCTGAAGAGACATATCTAACAGGGATGGTGCAATATCCCCATCATTATGTACCACTGAACACGAAATATCATCAGTGGTACTAGCAGCATGAACTTCAGAAGACTTCTGTATGTTCGTTGTTACATCTAACACCACCGATGATTCAGGAGGTAAACCAGCATTCTGATGTGACGTTGTCTTCTCAACTTCCAGGACTGGGGATGTACAAATCACTTTAAGATTTTATATTGAGGAACCACCCTCTTTAGTAAGTTCACATTATTGAAGCTATTGCATAATCATAGTAATTAAATCCTTCTTTACATTAACTGATTAATCTATTATGGCTATATTTTGATGGGCTAAAATACTTAATTTGTGATGTATATACGGATGAATGTATGTTATTGTTGTTGAAAGCATTGCCAAAAAGCTTTACCTCAAAAGCTTTGCTATATTAAACTTTTGTTTTTACATCATTTTAAAACATTTTTTTTTAGTTCCTTTTTGTACGTAACTGGTATTTGTTGGAACTTTTGCTGGGTAGTGTCCAGTTGTTCTTTATATTTTGTATGCTGTCTGGTGCTAGCCAGCATTTTGTGGAAGAAATGCAGCCAATTGTTTGTTCAGATGGAGCTAACTATCTAAAAGTCCAGAAAAAACTGTTTTTAGTGACTATGCCACAAATTGCTGTTGGATGAACTTGGTATTACTTCCAAAAACAAAACTATTCTTTCTTGCATTTCTTGTGAATCTAAATTCCATACTTCACTTAGGAACTCCAAAATTGTGAATACAAGCACATTTACAAAATGTTTTGTAGTGTATTGTTTAGTCAACAACCTCTCTCTTACACACACAGACACACACACACACACACACACACACACACACACACACACGCGCACAGACACGCATACACACGCACACACACATGCGCGTGCGCACACACACACACACACATACACACACACACACACACACACACACACACACACACACACACACACACACACACACACACACACACACACACACACAAACACGCAAACACAAACACACACACACACTCATTTTGATATTCATTCTTCCATGTCCAGGCATCCACACTGTATCCCACATACATTGTAAGTCTATTCTCCGTAAAGATTATTAAACCATTCATGTATATTTTCAAGTTCCCCTTCCATAAAACTGTTAGAAAAACACATCATCTTTTATATTTTTCCTTCCATTACATTCATTCAGTTATTTTAGTAAAAGCAACTTTATTTAAAAAATACAATAGCAAAATAATTAGAATTCATATATCAGGTGCCCTGTAACATGTTTCTGAATTATCTAATGATGCCTATATAATATAAGGTAAAACAAGTTATACAATTTAAGGAACACCAAGTAAGAAAAGAGAAGTGTGGTCAGGAGAAAAGGGAAACCTTGTTCACATGTCTTCTTATTACATGTATTAAGTTGATTAAGCTAGATCAAAATCAAATCAAATTTGGTAGCATGTTTAAAGACTAAGCGCAACACAAAAAAATCAAACATAAAATATGGCACATATAAACAGCCTAAAACAACTTTATCACTAAAGGACAAATCCAGAATAAATAGCAAAATCACCAATCAATAAGTAAATATTAATTTCCAAAAACACATATTTAGATAATTATTGCTGTCAGACTACACAAAGATAAAGCAACAGGATTTACTGTTCCTCTTAAATTCATCCACACAAGTGGACTCACAGTACCACCAAAGCAGGTCATTCCAATAGTATAGAGTCTGAGGTGTGAAAGACTGTTCACCAGAAATTTGAAGCCTATTAAGGGAACCTGTAGCAGCCCCAAATTAGTTCAGCCTAGAGGTGAAACTAGGGAATAAGGAACTAGCAACTGTTATAGAAAAGAGATGAAAAACGAAAAAAAATCATGAAGGGTAAAACAATCTGTTACTACAATCTTACAACCTGGATGTGAACATAAACGTAGCCAATGTAAACTCTGAAGAACTGACATTAGTCAGCAGGCCATTGCATTAATCCACTTGTGATGTGACTACCATTGCAGGGTCCTCTAATGTTAACAAGAAGTCTTAATAACTGCCAATACCTGGTCGAAAATGTCAGCCCATCTTAAAACTTACTCTAACACTACGCACCTTAAGTATGAACTCTGTTCAATTTCCCATTTAAATAATGTAGGCGTTATATACTAGAGATCAAGTATAACTGTGTTGGAGTTGTTAAGGTTAGGATTATTTTATTTCATCCACTTTCATCCACTGCTGAATATAATCCAGATAACTACCAGAGAAGTGACAGCTAATATATACTCCTGCTGGAAGACAAAGCATAACTAGATTATCATCTGTGTATAATGTATAAGTGATATATACATGGTAAATAGCAATGGACCTTGTATTAAGTCCCATGTCAGCTTGCAGTTCAGAAGACTGAAAGAATATACATTGTCCCAAATACTATCCTCTGGGAATGACACAAAAGGTAGGTTGTAAAAAAAATTTAGGACTATAAAGCAGAGACCACCATATTACTGATGTTCTTCCAACAGGACACCATGATGTATGTTGTCAAATGTGGTATAATAATCAATAAAGAACAGAAAAGAATAATAATACAGATCCCTCACCATTGCTACATCACTTGTCACTCTACTGGGGGCTGTTTTACTGCTACAAAAATTGTTTAAATTCAGACAGAAAAGGATCTAGGAGCTCATAATCCTTCAGAAATGATGAAAGCTGCACATAGCTGACCTTTTTGCTGATCTTATCTTCAAAAGGCAGATTCAAGATAGGCAATTATTATTATGAATGTCAGGATATAAAATTGTTTTTTGGTAACCGAAGTCTAGGAAGCATCCTTATGGGATGAGTGAAGAATGCCTGGCCTTAAAGAATTCTTGATGATCTGATAAATAACCGGTCTTAGGGCCTCCTGGAAAGCTGAAACAAATCAGAGTAGAGATAGCCACAGAGCATAAGATGTAAACTACAATCAAGGATGTGACCTCCTTGTATTCAAGAACATGAAAGACAGAATCATACTACTTAGTAGAACTGCAAGTAAGGCCAGAGCAATTTCCTTGGAACACTAGGCAAAGTATCTAGTCTAACAGAAGTAATTTAACTATAATAAAGTAAGTGGCTGTTTTACCACTTTAGTAATTATATCCCCAACATCTGACATAAACTACGCAAATAAATCAGATGTGTTACCGCCAAAATATATATCAGAAATGTCCTCCATAAATGTCTACTGTCCACTAATAACTGCATGGAATGCAGGCCACCCTGAGCTACTGATAAGGCAGAATTTTCTAACACAATTGTCAGCTAAGCATTCATGCCAAATTAATTATGATGACATAATCATAGGATCATAAGATCATAGGAGGTTACTATGTGAACCGCCCTAGAGCCCTTACAAGCCTAGCCAAGTTTAGCCTATGTTCCTAAGGGTGTCTGGTTCAAGCATACACTAAAATCAACACCTACTGCCCCTGTCCAAGAGAGACACAGGTGGGACCCTCAGGTTGAATTTCCGGTTACTCATCCAATCATCCAAATTATGCTTACATAGGGCCAACAAGAGGCTTTGTTTAACATGAATAAGAAGCTTGTTCAAAAAGTGGGGCAACATCTGTGAGACAAATCTGTCTCTCCAGCAAGTTCTGTTGATATCACATACCAGGTTAAGGTCCTTTGAGCAAGTGACCTGTGTGGCAATTGACTTGCGAATGTGCAGTATTTCCATTAAAGCTGGGTCAGAGATTGCTCTATATGCAGGGCACAGAGTAAAGTGACAATGATTTCAGTCTGCTCTCATAAGACAGATCTTGAAAACCCTGAATTTTCTTTGTAATGAACCTTTGTGGTCTCTCCAGCTGTTGCAGATGTTTGGAAAGGAACATATCAAAGACAGTGTTGTACTCTATTATTGGCCTGATGAGGGAAGAGTACAGGTGGGTTATAACCTCTTTTTTTTCTGGAGGCAATGCTCTTATTTATGAGGTTAGCAATATAAAATGCACTTCCTACAACTGTAGAAACATGGTGATTGAAGTTAAGGTTGCTGTCAACCTGTTTGCCCAGATGGCTTACTACTGACTGTATGCTTAGGGTATTGCTATTGATGTGGTAGTTTGCAGGAACATCACCCTTACAAAAGAGAATGATAATTCTTTTTTTTGGATTAAGTTTAAGACCTTGACTTTGGTATCAGTCATTAGTCTGTGTAAGACCTTTTTGCAGGATGCTGACATTGCTAAGGGGTTTCAAACATCACTCCTAGTTTGCAGTTAGCAGCAAACTTTGTCAGCCACAGTTCTTTACTTTTAGCCTGTACATCACAGAAGTAGATTCCAAACAGTAGGGGTCCCAGAACCGATCCCTGTGGAACACCACTGGTTACGTTTCTGCTGGAGGAGGTGGAGTCCCCTATTTTGATTGTATGAATTCTATTAGTGAGCCAGTTTGCAACCCACCTGACAATATATGGGTTGATACCCAGTTCACTTTTAATTTCTCCAAATCTTTTGGGTTCTAATACCATGACAGGAAGGGACCCCATCCCTAAGTTAAAGTATGATTAAAGTTCATTAAATTAGTATTGTTTTGATCTTTGATGTCAGCCAGAAGTGCTCTTTTCAGTACTCGCAGTATGCCCAGTAATGACTCCTTCTGCATTTCATAAGGGGTTACATGTATTGATAACATATCTAAATACAATTGTAGAATCTTTTTATAAGCCCTGTTGCTCCTACTACTATTGGAATTGTCTGGGTATCCTTCATCCACATTGCTCTCGTTTCTGCCTACAAATCCTAATATTTTATGACTTTATGTCTCTCTGTATGCAAGACACTGTAGTCACTGGGTGTGGTGATTTCATTGATCAATGCTACTTTTGTCTTCTTTTCATGGACCACTATATCCGGTTTTCTAGCATCTATCTTTTGAACTGTTGGTAATGGGTGATCCCATGTGATGTAGACTTCATCATTTTCTGTGATGCTTTGTGGCTCATGTTTCCAGTGTTTTTCAGCCACTTCAGTACCATAGTATTTGCACAATCTCCAGGGCAACAGTCTTGCCACATTGTTATACCTTTCAGTATACAGTCTTTCTGCCATTAGTATGTCACAACCAGCAAAGAGGTGTGCAGCTGTTTCCAATTCTGTTTTACAAAACCTATATTTGTCTGCTTCTCCCACATTTTCAATGGACTTTGTAAACCGACGTGTATGTAGCCCACTATCTTGGGCCGCCAATATTAATGTTTCATCTCTTGGTTTGAATTTGCCTCTCCTTAACTATTCCTGTGTTTGATCCTGATCAACATGAGGTTCTTTTATGCATTTTTCACTTTTCTTGCCTTCTCATCTGGTCCTTCACCTTATATTCTTTCTTTTGTTTTTTTTGGCACATTCAATTCCTGCCTGATTTTTATGTACTTCTGGTTTGATTTTCATTCTTGTTTGATGCCGATATGCTTCTGCTAGACTAAGAGAAGTCATCTTAGATTTATTCTCCTCATGTTTCAAGACTTTCCCTATGTTTGGGCCTTGTGAGGTCAGCAGATATGTGTGCAGTCCTCATGACTGCAGATCTATACATGTAATCAATTTCAAGGAGGCCCATCCCTCCTTTGGAATGGGGAATATATAATTTTGGTATGCACTGATTTTTATAAATCATTTGGTGAGTGCGAATCATCCTTCTTGTTTTCCTGTCTAATCTATCCAACACATTTTGGCGCCAGTCAGTCACTCCAAAGCTGTAAGTTAGGACAGGAAGAGAAAATTAGTTTATAGCTTGAATTTTGTTCCTAGATATCAACGCTGTTTTCAGGATCAGTTTGAGTCTTATAAAGTATTCCTCAGTAAGTTTTATTTGTATTTGTTCATGTTTTATTGTTGATCCTTCATCAGTTCCCAAATATTTATACACTCCCTCTTGCTCAAGTTGTTTTATATCACATTCTTGACCCAAACTGATGTTTTCTTGGTGCTGCAGTTTTCCTGCTTTAAAGGTTGCTTTTGCATATGTATCAAGACCAAGTTACATTCTTATATCATCTGAAAAGGTTTTGACAACTTGCAGTTGTGCTGTCAGTTCCTCATCTGATGAGCTATACAGTTATAAATAATTGACAAAGGGAAGACAAGAAGTCTTTACAATTTGTTGTTTTCTATGAGTCAAAGTATAGCCAGGGCCTAAGTGTTAAGTAGACAGCTTAATAGGTTAAGAGCAAGACAGAATAGCAGTGGTGGCAAAGAGTCACACTGAAATATCCCCCTTTGAATTTTTATCCTTGGGATAATAATTTGTCCTTTATCATGACTTAATTGCAAAGTGGTCTGCCACTGTTTCATGGTCACTGTAATGTAGTTGATCAGTGTAGGGTGTGCCTTATACATATTTAAGCACTCTTTTATTCATGAATGTGGGATACTATTAAATGTTTTTTGTGTAGCCAATCAATGCTATACTTCTCCACTATGACTTTATTTAACAATAAATGATCCTTTGTTCCATATGACTTTCTTTTATTGCCCTTTTGTTCTCTTGCCATAATTGATTTTTTTTCTAAATTACTATAAACTCTGTCGGCATCAGTTCCAATGTATAGTTTATATGTCATCGGAAGGCAAGTTTTTGGTCTACAATTTTTAGGATACCCAGCTGGGTGAGTTTATCAATGATGCCTGAGATGAAGATTGTGTCAAAGGTCTTGCCTAAATCTAGGTAGGTCGTATGCACAGATTTGCCCTTGTCTAGGTCTTTGGTGACTGTCTCAAAGAAATCCACGAAGTTTAACAGGCATTATCTACCCTTGATAAAGCCAAACTGGGTGGGGTTGAGCATTTGGTGATTTCCTATATCTTTGTTAATAAGGTCCATAATGATTCGTTCCATGGTCTTGCAGATAAGGCTGGTCAGGCTAATGGGTCTGTAGTTTTCGGGGTCCGTGGATGCACCTCCTTTGTGCAAAGGGACGACAGTAGCCATTTTCCATTCTGCTGGGATAAAACCAGTGCTTAAGCTGCGACTGAAAAACGTGCCTAATGGTGATGCTAATTCCTATTTTAACCCATGTAGAACAAAGCTCAGGATGTTGTCTGGTCCCATACTAGTCCCTTAGAGACTGTGTTTTTAGTCTTGGAGAGGCCATTTAAGACCTGTTCTCAGAGATACTAGGTGGGGGACAGATTTTAGGGATGCTTTGGGGTATACGTGGAAGGGATAGGGGAGTGAAGTTTTTCACTGTCAGCCAGCAAGTTTGCTATAGCCACAGGTTCTATATATGTATTACCATTAACTATGAGTTCAGAGCAAATCTGGGCCTTACCTTTAAGGTTACAGATATAACTAAAGAATGCTTTGTGGTTATCTTTAGTTTAAGAAGCTAATTTGGATTCATAGTTAGCTTTGGAGGACTTCATTAGGAGTCTTATTTGCTTGTTTAACTCATTAACCTTGACTACTATCTTATGGCACCTCTGTGCTTACATCTGAGCGTACTATGAGACAATAGGAATTTCAAGTTGTTACCACCTAGTGTCTTCCACAGGACCAAGAAACTATAGTATAGATTTGTAGCTGAATTTTGAGCCAAAATCAAGGAGAGTTAAAAGGTATGATGGGGACAGCGTAAAGTTTTCTATCTGTTCTGCACTTTTAAACTAAAAACATCATTGACTTTTCACCAACAGAACAGTTAAGCATGGATAAGCTAGCCAGATGCAGTACACACACTTGCAAGTCAAGTTTTGCCTTAACAAGAGCAACAAAATGACAACCAGCCCTGCAGTGATGGTAGAAATTACTGCATTTGGGTAATCTTTGTCAATATAGCTGCCTACTTGTATTTATTATACTCCGTGATTTCCTTGAACTAATAATTGTGCTTGAAAACAAAACATTCCCATACAGGCTAAGTGTAGAATTATTTTTTTTTCATTGCGAAAGTGTAGCTTCTTCAGGCAGACCTGTGACAGAGCATTGCTGTTCTTGGTTTATTTATTACTATCTCTCAGTTTTTTTTTCAAAGTGTTATGTCAGCTAGAAACCCCAGAATACTGCATGGTAAGGAAGGAATATACCATATCTTTAGAACTTCAGACAAGTTATATGGAGGCTAGCTACATGCTCTTATCATGACCACTATTTGTTCTTTGTGATCACTTAGTCAGATGAAAAGGACACATTTTTACTAAGGTGTTTTTGTTAAAATTAATTTTAAAAGTCTTGTCAAAACAAGGCATCACAATGTAAATGCCTGTCATTGCATTCTGTTGACAGAGATGTTTGCATCCCAATGATGATGTGCTCACTCTGAGCAGAATTCAGATCCCTCCCCTAACCTAAATGTAATAACTTTGCAGACTGGAAGACTAAAATGCCTGTTTTTTTATGTTGAGTATAGTATTCTTCAGGCCCCCCTGAAGATGGGCCTGTTGCTCAGTGGGACGACCCAGATAACACACTGAAAATGAATTAAAATAAAATAAATACATTCTTCTTTGCTGCTACACTTAGCCAGAGCACTGTGCATCTCTAGTATCAGCCATTACTTTTGTATTTCCTCCTTTGTAGTCATCAGTCTTCCCCTTTTTGATTGCTATTAAATTAGCCCCACTCTTTCATTTGCTATTGTTGCTGTATGATCTTGTTTCTGTGTTGGTCTAGGTCCCTTGCAAAGCATTCAGCCTCCTCAATAATCTTAAATTCTAATCTTCTTTTGTACAAGATAGCAACCAATGATGCTGATGAAGCAATCCTTGCAATGGAATCATTCTTCAATAAATGGGTCCACACATCCTGAAGTGGTAAGCATGATTTAAATCTGTTACATAATCCTACAATGTTTTACTTTATAATATTTGATCAGCATTCTTTCAGCAACTGAGTCCCTTTCAAGAAACTTTTTGTACAATAAGAGTGCATGAGGTTTAAACATTTTGGCATGGTCTATCAGTCAGTAAGCTTGCCACACGACTCTGCGTATGTGCTTCAGAGTCATGCCTAACCAATAAGGTTGCCCAGTCCTTTCCAGGATCTCTGCTATGAAATAGTCAGTGATTCTTCCTATTCCACATTTACCCTCCATTTCATCCATTCCATCTCTCTCTCTCTGCAGGGAACCCTAATTTGGTTGATTTCTTTTTGTACTATTCTTTCTTGGCACTTGTGTTCATTTTTTTCAGTTCTTTCACTTCCTCCTTTAATGTAATGATTTTTGCTTCACAATATGCTCAGCCAACAGTGCAAGCCATTATTTTACTGTATTGCCCTATGATGCAGGTTCACCATTTTGTTAGGCTTCATATATATGCCCTCCAGCCTCTATTTGTCAGTTTCTACTGCTGCTAGACTGTATTCTACACTTTCTTTCATTTTTCTAATTTAGAAATGTCATTTTGATTTTTTTTTACAAATTTTTATCTGTAGATTCTTCATAAGTCTTTTAATAATTAACCCACTGTACGAAAATTTCTGGGCTTCTTCTTCAAATACTATTGTCTAAAGAAATTGAGGAACCGCCGTATTTACTTATAATAAAAAATGTAGAATAATTCTTGTTAAATTGCAAACCTAAGATTTCCTTGAAGACTTTTAATGTTAAAATATTTTCTATCAGAGAAGGGTATTTAAATTTCTAAGTGTCAACATTATGTCATCTGCAAAGAGCATACGCATTGGATTGTAATAATTACAAATAACACTGCACCTGATAGTAATTAATAGGAGTTCAATAGCTAATTCAAAGATGATACACTAGGCACCCCTGTTTTGTGTCTTTTTTTAATTTAATTACTTCTGAAGAAAATTATTCCATTTCCATATATGCCTTGTTATTTTTACATATGTTTTTATTAATATAATGAATTCAGCAGGAAAACTAAATATATGACATTCATTAAATAAGCCCAATTTACTCATTCAAGTGGTTTTTGGATAACTAAACTAATAAACATTGTTCTCTGTTTGTTATAATTTAAAATATCAATGAGAATAAGTTTTGTTTTTAGACTATCTTGTGTTTGTCTTCAATAAATAAAGCATGTTTGGTCCAAATTTATTAGCAGATGCATAGAACTATTTAACATATCCGTCAGAAAAGACAAAATTATAATATGAATTTAATAGATTGTTATATAGGCTGAACAAAACTGAAGATCTTTGCCCTCCTTTGTAATTGGCGTAATTAAGGTGCATTCCAGTAAGAGGGATATCTGTAATAGTTTGAAAATCAGTTAGTACTTTATGAAAGAAATGTAGCACATGCTGAGGTTAAATTTTAATAATTTATGGGGTTATCACATCTATTCCTTGATATTTGTTTGGCTCGGTTTGGTTTAATTTATTTTATTTTATTATACATTTCATTGAAAGCAATAGGTTCTATAAGCATGTCTTTAATACTTACTCAAATATTTATAGGACATATTTTTTATTTATTAATATTTTAGTATTTGTATTTAAAGTATCAAAAGTGTGGGTTTCCTGATTTATTTTTTATTTATTAATATTTTAGTATTTGTATTTAAAGTATCAAAAGTGTGGGTTTCCTGATTTAGCGATTTATAATATTTCCAGAATTCTTCCAGGATTTCACCTATATCTGTTTTTATTTTAGCATGATTGACATTCATCATTTCTTTAATTTATGCAGCTTATAATGTATTTTCATTCTGTTAAATAGATTATGCATTCCTCTGAGTGATGCTGAGATCAGAGGTTCATAAGTTTATACTAGGCTAATGAATATTAAGGCCTTTATAAGATTAGCCATGTAAACCAAATGTATCCCACAAGTTATTGTACTTTAGCTGTTATTATAATAGGTGTATGCAAGCTAGGGTATGATTTAATGGCTGCCATGGTCCATCAGAGACATAGATGCCAGACCAGAGGTAAATTTATGGTTTCCCATCCACTGGTCCAGGTTACACTTGAGTAGGTTTGCTTCACATGGATTGGGAACCTATTTCAGAGAATGGGAATTCTCTGAAATACATATCTGCACCTCCAACACATTCTATTAATGTCATGAGCAAAGTTTAAGTCCTTAGATCTAGTAGCTCTGATGTGTTTATTCTGCGGACAAGCTAAAGGTCCATCAAAGCAGGATCCAAAGAAGCCATGTATGGCAGGCAAAGATCACCTTTCATCAGTCTGTAGGAAACAGAGAATAGAGATTGAACTTGGAGGCACTCCACAATCCACATTTTCCATATACCTTAAATTATTTTTGTGAATAACTTCTTTGGACATTCTAGTTGCTGCATGTGTTTGGTGAGGCACATACTGAAAGGATGTTATACTTAATGAAAGGTCTGATGAGGGCTGAATACAGTGGCATGTTAACTTACCAGGATGATGATGTCATGCCCTTACTTATAAGTTGACAAATAATGATTTTCTTATTACCTTAGGCATATGTTGGTTGAAAGCCAGGATACTATCTACATGTGTCATTGAATCCTTGACTACTGAGTCTACTTTTAAGAGTGTTTTATCAATGATGTTGTTTCCCAGGGTGGCCATCTTCACAAAATGAACTATTATGCATTTTTTGGCATTGAGCTTTGACCCATACCTTTGGCACCAGACATTTGTATGTGTTAGATCTTCATGTAAGATGTTAGTATCTTGGGTGGATTCTATGAGTGTTACTAGCCTGTAATTATCCACAAATGTGATCAGACAGAGGGTCTTGACATTGACCTTGACTTCCCAGATGTAGAAGCCAAACAATGGCAGGTCCATCACTCAGCTCTGGGGGACTATAGTTGTTGGTCTCACCAGTATTACTTTCCTTGGTCCCCATCTGTAAGCTAGCTTGCTGTTCAGCATTTTGTACAGGGGGCTTATGTTTTATTTTGTGAGTTTGCCTGAGTGGGGTATTATATCAAATGCATTAGTTATGTCAAGGTAGTAAGATGATAATTTTATTTTTTCTAATTCTACAGCTATTTCATGTGAAAGAATGCCTCAGATTTTTTTTTATTTAAAGAGATAATTTATTTATTTATTTATTTATTTATTTATTTATTTATTTATGTATTTATTTGTAGTTGTTTTACCAAGATAGTCCATTGGGCCAAAAAAAGAACCCATTTTCAATGGAGTCCTGGGGAGAAAAGCTCCAAATACAAGCAAAGATTACATTCATGGTTTTAGGTTACATTAAGTACAAATATTACAGAATAGTAAAAAAAACAATTACATTAGAAAGAACATTGTATATATAAACTAAATTAAAAAAAGCACTGCATTTTAGAGAACATTGCATTTTAAAGGTATATTTTCTGAAGGAAATAATACACTTTATAGATTCTAAATAGCTTGTTGCTTATGACTTACCACATGTTAGAGCAAGTTGTAAGAATTAGAGAATGAAGTGAAGTAGATGTTGCCAGTGTAAAGAGGAGAGGGGAGTATGTGGGGTGGGAGCAGGAGCATTCCCACAGGGATATTAGATGTGAGTGAAGTGATTTTTTGAATAAAGAGTGATTTGTGCTGATGCGGATGGATGGTGGTAGGGAGTTCCAGAGGCATGCAAGGGCAAAGGATAGGAGATTGTTACCTGGGGGATGAGTTGGTTTATACAATTCTATTAGGTTTTGGTTGTTATATCTCAGTAGTCTGTCTGGGAGGTGCATTTTAAAGGTAGAGGAGAGGGAGGGACAGAAGGAGGGGTTGAAGATGAGTTTGTGAGCAAGAGTGAGTTGTGTATAGGTTAGATGATTGGATAGTTCTAATCAACATAGTTTGTGGAGGGATACACAGTGGTGAGTGGAAAACTTATGGTTGGTGGCGAACTTGGCAATTTTGTTATAGCAAGAGGAGAGTGATGTCTTAATAGAGGACTGTAGGTTAGTTAGGAATGGGGCACCATCGAGGAGAGAAGGGATGAAAAATGTGGTAGAGAGGTTAAATTTAGTGGAAGGGGTGAGGTAGCGATTTTGGCAGTAGAGCATGCTAAGTTTGTGGTGGGTTCTTTTAACATTTAGTTGTAGGTGGGAGTTGAATTTGAGTTGGTTGTCAATGAGGACCCCTAGTAATTTGGCCTCAGATACCAATTCGAGAGATGTGTTGTTGTGGCAGGAAATGGAGAATGTGTTAATATTGATGGAGGTGGCTTTAGATGGGGTAAATACCATTTGTTTGGTTTTTGAGGCATTGAGTGCTAGGTGATTTTCTTTCATCCACTGTTCTGTGGTTGAGAATGTATCTTGGGTAAGCTTTAGGAATGTGGGGATGGAGGTAGCAGAACAGATTATAGTTGAATCATCTGCAAATTGGATAAGATTTGTGTAAGAGATGGAGCTGTGGAAATCGTTTATAAATATATTGAAGAGGAGGGGACCCAGGATGGATCCCTGGGGAACACCGGTAGGGGTGTTAATGAATAAGAAGGTGGCTTTGTTCCATTTCACTGCTTGTTGTCTGTTGGAGAGGTAGCTGTTGAACCAGTTTATAGAGGAGGGTGATAGGTTTAGTTTAGAGAGTTTAGCAAGAAGAAGACTGTGAGAGATGGTGTCAAAGGCTTTAGAGAGGTCAAGTAGGAGGATAGATACAATGCTGCCAGAGTCCCATGCTTTATTTACAATTTCAAGGAAGGAAAGCAGGGCAGTCATAGTGCTGTGTCTGGGTCTAAATCCATGTTGTGTGGGAGTTAGTAGGTGATTGTCAATAAGATAGGGTAGGAGTTGTAGATGAATGCACTTTTCTAGAATTTTGGAGATGGGAGATAGGATGGCGATAGGACAGAACTAAGAGATATTGTTATTGTTGCCTCCTTTATGTAAGGGTATGATAAAAGCCTTTTTCCAAATCTGGGGTACAAAACCTTCTTGGATAGAGTGATTGACTAGAATACTGATGGGGAAGACAATGGCTTCTGCGGCTATGCTTAGAAAGTATGAGGGAATGTTATCAAGGGCATTTGTACATGGTTTCAGATTCTGGAGGAGTTTTTTTATGGTAGATGTGGGTATGGAGTTTACTGAGAAAGGTAGGGGCTGAGAGGAGAGGGTGATAGAGAGTGGTGATGATGGGGAAGATGTGAAATGAGATGCAGAAGTGGAGGGTGAAGTATTGTTAGAGAAGGGTGGATGAGAAGTGGAGGGTGTAGTGTTTGTGAAGGATGAGGTTAGTTTGGAAATGGAGTCAATGAAAAAGGAGTTAAATTTTGTGGCTAGATCTATGTCTAGTGTATTAGGGTCAGGGCTGGGTTTTTCTATTTTGCCGGGATAAAGGAGGGTGGAGATACCTTTCCAAAACTTTTGTGGGTTTGTTTTATGGTTGTTTTGGAGCAAGGAGAAATAATTCTGTCAGTCTGCAGTGATAAGCTTTTTGTCTTTGTTATGGAGTGTTTTGTATTCATTAAGTGTGGAGGGATACTTGTTTTTCTGGTGATGTGCCCATGCTATATCTCTAAGGTGCATGATAGCTAGTGTGTTTTTGGTTAGCCAAGGGGCAGTTTTGTTTTTTTATTCCTTTTGATTTTATGGGGGCATGGCAATCTAAGAGGTTTAAGAAAGTTGAGTTGAAGTAGGCAACTGCATTTTCCAGGGGTAGAGTTTTTAGGGGTTCCAGTTTATTAATTTTAGAGAGTTAGAAAAGGTATCTGGGTTGAAGTTTTTTAGGTTCCGAGTAGTGATATAGTTGTGAGTTAGATGTAAGGGTGAAGGGAGTCGGTGTGTGAAAGTGGGGAGATGGTCACTGAGGGAATCGGGAAGGGAGCCACTGTTAGAGAAATTTTGAGGGTGGGAGACTAAGATCTAGTCTAGGGTGCTGCCACTGGAGAAGTTTTTTGAGGGCCTAGTTACAGAGTTGATTAGCTGAGAGACATTATAGAGGTTTTTATTTAGTGGATTTGTGGGAGACTGAATGGAGGACCAATTAATATTCATGTCTCCCAAAATTATTGTTTCATTGTTAATGTTGGTTTTAAGCCATGAGAGGATGTCTTCGAGTATTGAAATATTGTCACCAGGGGGGATGTAAAAAGAGGCTATACATATGTATTTGTGCTTATTTACTTGAAGTAATGCTTGGAGTAATTCAGCATTAGTGAAGTGGGGAGTAGGTTTGTTATAGGGAGTCACTGACAAGGAGGATGAGTATAGGAGAGCTACTCCTCCCCCTTTTTTGTGGGTTCTATCTTTTCTGATAATGGAATAGTTGGGTGGTGCTATTTCAGAGTCTTTTATGTGAGGTTTTAACCAAGTTACAGAGATGGACAGGATGTCAGGTTTATTGTGTACAAGCCAGGCGTGTAGGTTGGGGATTTTGTTGGCTATGCGTTGGGCATTTAGAGAAGCTAGTAGGATGGATTTAGATGTAGAGGAGGAGGTGTGGGGGCCTGGGTTGGGGTGTATGTCTCCAGATAGCAGGATGGTAGTTAGACATTGGATTAGGCTGGAGAGGTATTTGGACTGCTTGGAATCTAGGTTGAGCTTTGTTAGAATTGTGAGGGTTTTGATGATTCAAGAGGGGGTAGGTTGGTTGTGTTGAGTAATAAGTTTATAGGGAAAAATCTCATCTCAATTAAATGAATTATTTGTTTGAAATTTAGATTTAGCTAATTGCAACATTTTGTATATCTAAAATATTATTGTCTTGTTCTTTGACTTTTATGCCAAGCTAATGATCTGTTATAAGTATAAGCTTTAAAATCATCACAAATCATTATATTTACATCCACTGTCTGATGCCCCACCTCTGGCCCAGTAATCAAGGAGTCTCAATCCTCACCACTAGCACCAGTGGGGGATGTACATTGGGAGGATGACAGGCACACACACACAGTATTTCCAGATGCAGCTGTTTGCATCAAGTGCAATTTCCCTTAAGAGCACACAGAAACCACAGTCAGTCTGGTGCTGGTTTCTCCCTCTTCCTCCAGATCCCCAATAAGACTCCCCACTGGCACAGCTATAGAGTTGAGATCTCAGCTGAGTGACCATACCAAGACCTCCAGCACCCTCTCTGTCCAACTAGTGCTTTGTGTCCCTACCCAAGTAGCTGACACACACATTCATAGAGATTTGTTTTACATACACATGCACCTGGGATAGGCTGGCACAGGTTTACTAGCTATGCCTCCTTCTGCCTAGACTATAAGGTAGTTATCACTGCCACCAGCCAACTCTTTATCAGCTACTTTAAGGCCCTTAACAAAGGGTTCTGATCTTACTGTGTAATGCTATTATCAATACAAATGGTAGTTTGACCAAGAGCAAGGCTATTAGGAGTGGCCTACACAGTTTCACCAAGTAAATATGCAACAACACTCAGAACATAAATATGTCTGTACACAGATCAGCCACAATGAAAGGTTTAAATATATTTAATAATAAAGAATGAAAGAACAAGACAATATGTAAAACAACATTGCAGGAAAGTCTCAAATAAATAAAGAAAAACACCTAAACTATGTTCCACTATATTCCTGACTGAATCTAAGAGAATTATTCTGTTCCATAGACTTACTTACTCATAGCAAGGCAGATGTGTGGTGAATAGATCTTGTCAGGTCAAAGATAAAATACAGAATTCTGCCTCTCTCTCTGAGCATTCTTAAATTAATTTCTCAAATATTACTGCTGGGATAGCTTGCAGAATGACATAATTTCTTGTAATCTGACTTAAATTCCCAGGCTCAAAACAACTGATGCCAGCTGGGTAGCATTTAGCATCTACCTGTAAAAATACACAGACCTCAGATCTTTTGTCAAATGGTGGAAGTCAGAAAATATTTTACATTCCTCCACATTTAAAGACAATACAAAAAACTTCTCTAGTTCAGACATTGTGTCTCCTTGCTGCCATAACGTAATTTAATTTCAGATATTTGTCTAAAGTTTTGCAAGTCAACCTCCTGTGTTCCAGTTTCACTTATTAAAATATGTACAGTACATTTAAACAGTTACAATGGTCTATATACATTTCTTTTCAAGTAGGGTACACTGTGGATACATCTTTAAGCTTAGTACTTTACAAACCCTTTAAATTACATGTCTGTACAAACCTAGTTTGATATACACATAACGTACAGTTCTAATAAGGTTGTAACACAAGCAACTTACATGAAGCATGTTGACAGTCACAAATGACACATAACCATTTACAAAATTCCAGACAGCTGTGCTGGCAGTATCTCTCTTTGCCACACTTTTATATAAATCATGTTGATATTCACAAATGCCATATAATTATTTACAAAATTCCCAGTAGCTTGGCGGACAATATCTCCTTTCATGACACACTGCATTATATGTTGTCATAAGATTAACTTCTTTTAAATATCATGTTTTAAATTATTTTAAGTTGATTATATATGAAGGAATCTTCAAAAATTATGTTGTAGGTTGACCTCTCAAGGACCAAAAGACTTTCCCCTGTATTCAGCAAGCAGCCGTGCAGGAAGAAATTATTCCTGCACAGCAGGGAATGTTCCTGTTCAGCATGGCAGCGCGCCATGCATATGCATGAAGGTGCACTGCCATGCTGTAAAATGGATACGGTTTCGTGTACGAGTGCAGGGGGCAGTACACATGCTCCCTGCACTCCAGAATTGCTGTTTGGCTATTTAAAATGAGCAAGAACGTCGTAACACCCCCAACCCATCAGGGTAAGAAATCTGGACAAAGCCATAAGGGACAATCATCCTTACCAAGCCAAAAATTGATAGAATAACAGATTTAGCATAAGCACATAGCATACACCTCCCAACCCATCAGAGTAAGGAATGTGGACAAAGCCATAAGGGATAATCATCCCACAAAGCAGAAAGTTAATGGAATAACAGGTTCAGCATTAGCATGGGTAGTCTGAAGGGTGCAAATAAAAAAAACACAACAGATACATTTTTTTTATACATGCAATAAAGTTTAAGCATAACTGCACAGATGTGCCCGTTGCTTAGCTACACTTAGCCCAGCTGAAACAGCACGGTAAGTTGAAAAGCAATACACATCCAGTATACACATAAGTGCAATAGCATAGTGGTTCGAGTATATGCCTTGCATGTAGTCATTTAAGGTTCAAGCCTCATGAAAGTTATTTCCATTTTGTATGTGCAAACATTAGAATTTACATTTTTTGCATATTTATGTAAGAAGTAACTGATTTTTCTCAACCAGAGTAGTGTATTAGACCCAGATGTGAGGTATCAGTGTAATAAAGTAGTGAAACCCCCATATAAACACAAGTGCCCCATACAGTATAGTCACACAAGAATAAATTAATCACAGCACATTGGGGGATGTCAGGGAAGGTAAATAAATCTATATTATGCAAAGAATGATGAATCAATCCCATACAGGTGGTAGACAAATATAATAAAACATAAGCAATGCTAAACGTTGCACAGCTATGTTGACCGGGTGTAAGCATTGTGTACATATGAATACTAACCAATGGATAGCCCAGCTAAATGGATTTTCCCACTGGTAAGAAATGCTGAACCTGCCCCTTTAAGCACAGCAAACTTTAGCTAAGCAGGTTTGCCCGTAGCTTAGCTTAGCTTAGCATATTCAAAACCATCCAATCATGGCAAAGGGTGGGAAATCAGCCGTATTTAAACCCCGCAGGCAGGAATACAGCTCATAACTGGTTGTAGCTCTCCACTGTAGGCAGTATGGCAGGTGTTGGAGAGGGTATACATGTCTGGATACAGTGCTGGGGCATACAGGAGTCCAAGGTCATGGTAGGACTCCTGGTAAAAAGACATGACATGAGACTGCTGCAGGACCAGTACCAGGGCTCCCAATATAAAGCAGAAGCCTGGGAAAGTCTCACCCATGATCTCACCAGTTCCACTGGTATCCCTCGGACTGGTGAGAAAGTATGGCACCACTATGCTGACTTGAAACAGAGGAAGAGGGAGCTCTTGGAACAGTGGGTCCAAGAAGCAAGTGACAGGGGAGACGTCCCAGCAGTGTGTAAGTATTCATAGCAATAATTGTTTACCACAGTCAAGCCTGTGTATGTGATGGATAGGTATGCATAAAAGTGTCTCTATTTTCATTACAGCTGCAGCTGAGCGGGCTGTGAACCAGGAAGCCCATGCCAGCAGGTTGCAAAGGCTGAGTCATGAGACTGGTGAGTAACAATCCTGCTTGTAGTAGTCATACCAAATAAATATAAAGGAGTAAAATGTCACCTGGCACTATAAAAAATGTGTATGGTTTCCACTGAATAAACCAGACTATATGACAGTAATAGTCCCATATAGGTCATATTTAAATAAAAGTGTAACTGCCTGGCAATAAAGTTCTAAATCCTGGACTGGTTGTGTTTACTGTGGTATTGTATGGCCTCACATGTTGCATTCACCAAGATCTGGTATGTGAATAGTACTGTTGTGTCAACTGTTTCTCACACTGTGTTACATAAAAAATATGTCTAGGAATGTTTGTATAAGAATGTTGTAATTACAAGGTCAGATTGTACAACCAAGAGAGACGTAGACAGAAAACACAGAAGAAAGAAACAGCACTTTCTACAAAGCTCACTCTGATGAAATGCAAGTTGTTGTATTTTTAGCCCACACAGGCATGGTTCGAATCCTGAGAGTGGTAGTAAGCTGTATGCGTAATCATAACTCTCAACTGTACAGATTTGTGCAGAATGCCCAGATATTTGCCTCATGTTTTTGGTCTGTTCCTCTATTTTCCTGGCAAATCACTGGGATGATCTCAGGATTGTAGTCACGAAATAATGACATATATTTGAGTTTCGGACTTCAGATCCTTCAGAAAATGTATAATAAAACAAATCCTGTTACTATAACAACTTTCTAAAAGTTTTTAAGAGCAATATTTAAAATATGTCCCTATTTGTACCCCCAGTTTTTCAAGCTCTGTACAGATGTTTTGCATTAAGAGGTTGAGAGGTATGTGCAGAATTATAACTAGGAATCTGGGAATATGTGTATAAACAGTCAGGTAGTGTTAACAAACATTCCCTCCACAGGTCTACCAGGTAAGAGAAGTAGAATTTAGCTATAAGAAAGTTGAAGTATACACTGTGTACAAACATACCACTGCCCAAACCAAGGTCATAAGGTGTTGTAATAATACCTGTAGAGTAATGATTAGAGGAATGATCATTAAAGTTGTGAGCACTGCAAGGATACACAAGTTGATAATTGACATCTCTCCCCCCTCCACCATATCTACAACAATAATCTAAACACACAAATCAATGGGTATGTTTTACACCAAACCTACTGTTGGGACATATATCCTATTGTTCAACAAATATTGAAATGTGTTTCTATTAATTTACCATGTTGAAATGCTATCATTGGTGGCCTCTTACTATCAGTGTAACCTGCATGCTGTTGTAATGGCCACTGTGGTTCCATATATGCATGTGTTCTGTTTGCTATGCAACTTTTCCAAATCTGTTGTTTTGGGTTAATGGGAATATCTACGCATGCTGTTATAAC